>NW_024720811.1:20464-136316 GCF_018991925.1 Homarus americanus | reverse complement strand
CATACGTCCTCCCTCCTCATACCACCTTCCTCCTACCACCCCCTCCCTCCCTCCTCCACATACCACCTCTCCCCCTCCCTCCTCATACCACCTCCCTCCCTCCCTCCCTCCCTCCACACACCACCTCCCTCCTCCACATACCACCCCCTCCCTCCCTCCCTCCCTCCATACCACCCTCTCCTTCCCACCCACCTACCACCTCTCCCTCCTCCCTCCACCTCCACCTCCCTCCCTCCCTCCACCTATCACCTCTCCCCTCCCCTCCCTCCATACCACCCTCCTCCCCTCCCACCACCTACCACCTCTCCCTCCCTCCACATACCACCCCTCCCTGTCCCTCCACATACCACCTCTCCTTCCCACCTTCACCTCTCTCCCTCCCTCCCTCCACATCCACCTCCCTCCCTCCCTCCACATACCACCCTCCCTCCCTCCCTCCATACAACCTCCCTCCCTCCCTCCACATACCACCTCCTCTCCCTCCCACCACCTACCACCTCTCCCTCCCCTCCCACCACCTACCACCTCTCCCTACCACCTCTCCCTCCCTCCACATACCACCCTCCCTCCCTCCCTCCCTCCCTCCCCTCTCCCTCCACATACCACCTCTCCTTCCCACCACCTATCCCTCCTCCCTCCCTCCCCTCCACATCCACCTCTCCTTCCCACCACCTATCCCCTCCTCCCTCCCTCCACATACCACCCCTCCCTCCCTCCCTCCCTCCACATACCACCTCTCCTTCCTCCACATACCACCCCTCCCTCCCTCTACATACCTCCCTCCTTACCACCTCTTCTTCCCTCCACCCACAACCCCTCCCCTCCCCTCTACACTTACCACCCCTCCCTCCTCCCACATACCACCTCTCCTTCCCTCCACCTACAACCCCTCCCTCCCTCTACCACCTCCTTCCTCCATACCCCTCTCCCTTCCCTCCTACCAGCCTCCCTCCCCTCCACATACCACCTCCCTCCCTCCCACATACCCAACCCTCCCTCCCTCTACCCCACCCCTCCCCTCCTCCTTCCTCCCTCCTCTACATACCACACCCTCCCTCCCTCCACACTACCCACCCCTCCCTCCCTCCCATACCACCCCTCCCCTCCCTCCATGCCCCTCCTCCTCCACCAGCCCTCCTCCCTCTCCTTACCCCTCCTCCTCTACACCCCCCCTCCCCTCCTCCACAACCTCCTCCTCCCTCTACATACACCCTCCCTCCCCTCCACACACCAACCCCTCCCTCCCCTCCCCTTACCACCCCTCCCCTCCCCTCCACCACCTCCTCCCACATACCAGCCCTCCCCTCCCCTCTACATACCACCCCTCCCTCCCCTCCATCCACCTCTCCTTCCCTCCCTTGCCTCCCTCCGTCTACCCTCCCCTCCCTTCCTCCCTTCCCTCTCCTTCCTCCACCCCCCCCTCCTCCCTCCCACCAGCCTCCCTCCTCCTCCCCCTCCGTCCCTCCCCTTACCCTCCCCTCTCCCTTACCAACCCTCCGTCTACATACCACCCCCTTCCTCCACATACCACCTCTGTAGTGGATGTAATCCTAGACAAGGTTCTTGAAACTCCAGAGCACGAGCAGTAGGTATATTCAATAAGTGTACAAGACTTGGCGTGATAGCCGACCGACACAGAGACGAGCACACGGGGCCCCGGACCGTAGGTAGGCCGAGGCTGATCTGAGGGCAGTTGTCTAGCTGGGCAAGGAGAGTTGCTAGACATCACTAGGACAATAAATGAGGTCCTCTAGTTACTCGACTAGCGCGGTACAGACATAGTATATCGGGACATAGTAAGTGAACATAGGCATTAGACATAAGCATAGATATCGGACATGGTATAATAATATGTAGTAATACAGACATGTGAATAAATGGTACAATGAATGGTAACAGAGTCTTGGCGTCAGGCTGGGTTCTGCCATTCATACACCCTCCACATACAACCCTCCCTCTCCCTTACATACCACCCCTCCTCCCTCCACATACCACCCTCCTCGCCCACATACCACCGCTCCCTCCCTCCACATACCACCGCCCTCCCTCCACATACCATCCCTCCTCCTCCTCCTCCACATACCACCCCCTCCCTCCTCTTCCACATACCACCTCTCCCTCCCTCCACATACTACCCCTCCCTCCCTCCCTCCACCTACCACCCCTTGCTCCACATACCACCCCTCCTTCCCTCCTTCTGTAACGACCACGGTCTTACACGTCAGTTAGCGCCAATATCAAATGATTCATATTACGCTCAATAGCCCACAAAACATGTAACTCTGCTTTCGTTTGAGTCCTCCATCTGAGGCGTCCGTTTTCTCATCACTTCAAGACACCTCAGTCCTCCGTTATCCCATTTTCTGACTTACTGAAACCAACCTCTCTAAAATGAATTTGAGTGTGAGAGAGAACACCCTTGTTTTGAGTCAACTTAGATATGTCTGTTTACAGTTGGAACATACTAGATCCATTGTGAGTGGTGTTGAGTGCTTCAACTGACCTTATTGTTAGTAAAACGTGTCAAGTAAGTGAGTGTCGAATTGGCCAGCTAGAGTGGCGTATTTTATGTCGTCCGTGGGGATATCCATGAGTTTCTGATCGCGCCTGAAGTTATATCATTTTGTCGCCCCGACATCAGAAAATCTGATGTTTATAGTTTAGTTAGTGCCAGTTGTCTATTTAAGAAAGTCATTAATCTCTTGAACTATTTTGTCAACTGGTATAATCTCCAAGATCTAGCGCCTCCCCGTGAATAGCGCCATGTTCGCCTTAAGCCTGAGCTTGCAGAATTAATGTTATCACTGTGTATATTCCACCTTTTCCTGGCAAGCTCAACCTCTGATTAGATTATATGAATAGATATAGGAGATTACCCTGATCAAGAACACCGGAATTCATAACTAAGTATACAGTGATCCAAAATGGTAGAGAGGTTATGTTGTTGGTAAGATCGACCTTTCTGGTATGAATACGGAGGCCCAAGCTGCCCCGCGGGTGCACGCATATACTGTGGGGTATGGGATGTTGGTTCACACTCAGGATGGGATGGAGAAAGGAAACTCACAATGTGCTCTCTTATTACATATTGTATTGGATGTACAATGCAGCTTGGTGCTGGGGGTAGCAGCGTGAGTCCAAGCTTGATGTAGAGAGAGCTGATGGTGAGGGTGCTCAGAGGAGGACCAGCTTGTGGGTCGCCATGCTCACCGGCGGGAGCGAGGACCGCCAGGCAGGGGTGGAGGATGAGGTGTTGCTTGCTGGTTGGTGTAGGTAGAAAGAGAGCACATTGTGAGTTTCCTTTCTCCATCCCATCCCGAGTGTGAACCAACATCCCGTAACCCACAAATGGTCACTCCGGGGTCACCATTTGTGGGGTACGTGATGTTTGGTTTACACTCAGGATGGGATAGAGAAAGGGAACTCACAATGTGCTCTCTGTATACATATTGTATTGGATGTACAGTGCAGTTTGGTGCTGGGGAGTGGCAGCATGGTTACAAGCGTGATGTAGAGAGAGCTGGTTGGTGAGGATGCTCAGAGGAGGACCAGCTTGTGGGTCGCCATGCTCGCCGGCGGGAGCGAGGGCCGCCAGGCAGGAGGAGGAGGAGGAGGTGTTGCTTGCTGGTTGGTGTAGGTAGAAAAGAGACAGGTCACCACGAGGTCTGGTCTTATATAGCGGAGGTAGGCGTGGCTTAATAGTTGACCTCCGTCATGTAAGGCGGCCCTGGTTGACCTAGACTACGAGGCATACACTGCGGAATTCGCGGGGTCGGCTATTCAGCGACAAGCGTTTGTAGGGGAAGAATCCACTACAATACCTCTACGCGAGGGAGAATCACGCATTCGTGACTCTTCCTCAACGTCTCTCCAGGTATGTTAACGTGTGTTCCCTGCCGCCAATTAATTCAGTTTAACTTAGTCAATTTTGGTGAATATCAGTGTTCATGTGTTATCATAGTGAATTCTGTACCAATTAAGTCGAGTAACGTAGAGATTTAGATATCGTCTGAACCATTGCCAGACGCATGTTTTGTATAGTTGAAGTTAGACTTTTACGCATTCGTGACTCTTCCTCAACGTCTCTCCAGTGTGTTGAGCTGAATACCCATCGGCTACCGTGGGTTGGTAACCGGGTTGGACGATGCCGTTAATTCGACAGGATTAAACTGGGAAGTCCGTTTTCTGCAAATCGGGCGCCAGTTCCCTTGGCGTGTGTCGGTATACAACCGACCCCTAACAGCGATCTTCATTTGTTGTAGAGACCAGCGTTACCCTGGGGCACTCCTCACAGTTACATGGGCCTAAGTATTATTGTATCTTGTTTGGGGGATAACTAGCAGAAATATAGTATCCCAGGTTAAATATTGAACCACTGAGTGAGAGTTAAAAGTGCCATGTTGTTCCTTGCGATAATTGTGGAGTTGTCCAGTGTGTTATGTATTCATCGGTAGTGACCATGAAATGATAATCTGAGAGTATAATGATATAACCAAGAAGTGAAGAGTTAATTTGCTACTTGGTAAGGTAAGACCTGAGGGTCCAGTGATATCTGGTGTATACCCAGTACTGAATATCATTTGGCAGAGTGATAATACCACAATTGTCGATTGAAGTAATAAGTATTTGGAGGTATTTAATGAGGTAATAAGTTCTTGAAGTGTTTGATGACTTAATAAATAAATTGCAGTTCTGTTTTGTCTGAGTGAATCTAAGATGCATCTTATCCAATCACTGTGTTAATAAATATTGAATTAGTAATCTACGAGTATCACCACTCTATCCTTTCCCACATTGGTTCTCAGAAAATAACTAACTCACGTGCCTAGAAGCTCGCTACCTAACAGTTAACTAAGAGGTGTTATATTCTAGAAAAATCCTGGGTGGTGGCAGGCTACCGTTGTAAGTATAATAAGTGTGGTAATAACAAAGACATGGTTTCCCAGGTTAATCCATGGTTTAGAATATAACTAGAACAAAATATATGGATGAGATCATAATATATGACAGGAAATGAAAAGAAAGAACATTGACTTGGAAAACATAAGCAGAGAAGCATAAGAGTTACTTATATAAGAATATATAAGAATATAAGGTATATAGAGATAAAGAACATATAAGAATATAAGCCAGAATATATAAAGTAAGTATGTGTGTAAAGAACTGAAGAAGGATAAGTATATAAAACAGGATACTCATTGGAAAGAATGCTACAGAACAAATAAGTACAGTCGGCCCTTAACATACGCGGGTTACGTAACAGAGATAGCCGTGGATGTTAAAAATCCGCGTATATGTGCTGCCCCCCCAAAAACCCTGGCCCCCATGTCCTTATTTACCGTATATACCTGTGTGTAGTTCGAGTTTTTAAGACCAAATTATTTGGCAAAAAATTGGGGGTCGACCTCTAAAAGGGTAATAGTTTCGTTAGGTTGAAAAATATTTACCAGTAACTACCAGTAAACAATGGAAACGATGCACCACACCAACGCACCACCAGCTGTGAGTGTCGGTACAGTTGCCAGGGCAGATCTCTTGCGTCATCATAGCAAGCCCAAAGTAGCCAAATCCATGGTATGGTATGCACAGGACGATGTAAAACATAAAGTATTCATTTTTAAAGTTTATTTATAGATACTGGACATAAATTTTTGTTCATTACATTTGAAACATCAATCTTTGTTAATTAAATTTGAAACAAAAGAAAACTACGATACCGTATTTTCATCAAAATATTACATCACAAGTATATTTTACCTTAACTGTGACTGAATGAATATATTCTCGGAAATAAATATGAAAATGTAATATTTTTGCTGGAATGACATACATATTACAGTGGAAAGTGGGATAAAATCATGACAAAAGCAATGACTTTCTCTTTCTTTCGTTCAAAAGATTATACCGTAATCTCTTTTCGAATGGTTTTCAGTTAAAAACTGTTGTACTCATACTGTATTACAATAATATTCTATCCTATCATTAGCCTTATAATCCCACAACTGAAAACCATTCGAAAAGCGATTACGGTAACATCTTTTGAACGAACGAAAGAGAAAGTCATTGCTTTCGTCACAATTTTATCCCACTTTCCACTGTAATACATACATCATTTCAGCAAAAATATGACATTTCCATGTTCTCAGAAATAAGTGGTAGTTTTGTTGAAACGTAATGTACAGTATTTAATATTAAAATGCAAAAAGAGCTATAAAAACAATTAATGCTGTACACCCGTAATCTACTGGCTGGCATCTCCACTCGTCCCTGCTCCCGCCAGTCACCTCCTCCACATCGTCACTACTGTTGTATTACAATAATATTCTATCCTAATTCACTTGAATAAATACTACGATACCATATTTCTGAATATTTTCATTAAAATCCATCAAAATCATTTTCCTTGTCATCGTCTTCAACACCAAACAGCTCCTCCCAGTCTTCTCCTTGAACAGGGCTAGAGGGTACGTGTTTTTCGAATCGTTTTCAATTAAAAAATGTTACAGCACATGTATATTTTACCTAAACTGTGCCTGAATGAATATATTCTCAGAAATAAATAGTAGTGTAGTGGACGTCTCCCCTACAACTGCTATCCGCATTCCGATGTGCCGCCGTAACCTAGCAACCAAGCGAGCGACGACAGCAGATGGTACGGTAACTTAGCAACGAAACTAGTGACCGGCGACTTTCTCGGGTTTTCCCAACATGACTCATAGAGGACTCGCGGCTGCTGGGTATATAAGCTCTGTCTCTCCATTGAGATTCATTCTGCCCATCTTCCTGAACAAGCAACACCTCCTCCAGCAAGCTCCACACGGTCAGCATTCATTCAACCAGGAGGCCAGCAACAGGCAGCATCTTCTCTAACGAAGCTCCTGCACATCTACCTCCTTCAACACGCTACTCACCGAACGTCTCTACTGAGCAGCTCCTCACCTCACGGCACCTCCAGCACCAGACTGTCTATCATATAACTTATATTATACAAGAAAACCACATTAGAGTTTCCATCCATCCTGAGTGCTAGACAACATTATACCACGAATTCCTACAAATGGTGACTCCCGGAGATAAGCACTCACACAGGATGGAGGACGGACGGATCTCCCTGCCGACTTTCAACCACAACGTCGAGGACTGGCTAGACCATGTGGAAGCAGCCCTCGCCGGCTCACAAGCGACTGACGAGCAAAAGTATTGCGCCCTGCTCTGTGCCTTGCCCACGGAAGTGGCCACACGGGTCTCACAAACCATTTCCAACCCTCCAGATGACAACAAATTTGCTACCCTGCGGGCTGCCTTGAAGACGTGTTATCAACAGACCAGCCCCAATCTCCTGCAAGATCTATCCTCTATCTCCCTCGGGAACTCAACCCCGGGACGTCTCTGGGAGGAGATGTGTCGGCTGAACTCCCGTCACACAGACAGACTCCCCGACTCTATCCTGCGCCAGCTTCACGCACAAAAGCTACCCACAGAAGTACGCAACATCCTGTCCGCAGTAGATTACTCTACGACACCAGAACTATATGCAACCGCGGCAGATAGAATTTTTAACGAGTGCGCTGCTGCACCCCTTGCCGCCACGGTCACACCAGTACCTACCATCGAACTTGTAAGCCGGGTCAACACCCCTCAGCCGAGCAATACCTCACAAGACATCAAGGACCTGTTGCAAATTTTGAACCGCAGGATGGACACCATTGAGCAGTTCTGCTCCTCCATACCCGCTGCTGCGCCAGTTCCTGACTCACACACTACGCCCTACAAGTTCCGACACACAGCAGCCAACCCCCAGCACAACAAATTTACCCTCTGCTGGTATCACCAGACTTTCGGCAGCAATGCTCGAAACTGTGAGCCCTATTGCACCTATTCGGGAAACGGCAACACCGGAGGCTGGTAGACGCCTCAGCCTCCGTCCCTCCAGGCGTCTCATTACTGCGCGTCACCGACCGCACCTCCGGCAAGAAGTTCCTCATCGACACAGGTTCATCGGTCAGCCTCATCCCTCCCTCACTACGAGACAAGTCAAAGCAACCCTCGTATGACCTGTTCGCTGCCAACGGTACCTCCATCGCCTCCTACGGCGTACGCACCCTCGCCTTAGACCTCGGTCTGCCCAAGACTCTGCGTTGGTTATTCGTGATAGCAGACGTGTCTCAACCCATCCTTGGTTTCGACTTCCTCACCTTCCACAAGCTCGGCGTCAAACCAAGTCATCTATGCCTCATCCATGAGCCTACAGCACGCAAGATCCAGGGTTCTCGTGCCAGACACACCGACACTATCACCTGTCTTGCGCCTTCCAACGAGTTCTCCTCCCTGCTCGACGAATTCAAGGAGCTTTTCTCACCCCGAGTCTCCCTACCCCCACCACCTACATCGGGAATTTTCCACCACATCGAAACCAAAGGACCACCAGTCTTTTCACGCCCTCGCCGCCTGCGCCCTGAGCTCCTGAACACAGCCAAAGTAGAATTCAACAAACTACTGCAAGACGGCATCATTCGCCCTTCAAGGAGTCCCTGGGCATCGCCTCTTCACATGGTTCCCAAGCAAACACCCGGCGAGTGGAGGGTGTGTGGCGACTACAGAGCCCTGAATCTTGTCACCAAACCTGACAGGTACCCTATTCCGCATGTCCAGGACTTTCACCACAAACTTCATGGCAAGACTATCTTCTCGAAGATCGACTTGGAGCGTGCCTTCCACCAGATCCCAGTAGCACCGGCAGATACCCAGAAGACAGCCATCACCACTCCGTTCGGACTCTTCGAGTACACTTTCATGAGTTTTGGCTTACGCAATGCAGCACAGACTTTCCAGAGGTTCATGGGCCATATGCTTCGCGACCTCGATTTTGTCACCGTCTACATTGACGACATCCTCGTCGCATCTTTGACGCCTGCCGAGCACCGCCACCACCTACAACTCCTTCTCCAATGCCTGCAGACCAACAACATGAAAGTTCATCCTGCTAAGTGCGTCTTTGGGACCTCGGCCATCGATTTCCTCGGTCACAGAGTCTCGCCCAGTGGCATACAACCCCTACCACAGAAGATAACCGCGATTAGGGAGTTCCCCAAACCTGAAACGGCGAAGAAACTCCGAGAATTCCTGGGTTTAGTCAACTACTACCACCGCTTCATTGACAAAGCTGCCACAGTCCTAGCCCCCCTACACGACCTTCTCAAGGGACGCCCAAAGAAGTCTCACAAGTCTCTCATGTGGACTCAAGAGGCTACTACGGCATTCACCACTATCAAACAGCACATTACATGCCTCACCCTCCTGGCCCACCCCTCACCTAACGCCCGGACCACTCTCACAACAGACGCTTCTTCTACTGCAGTGGGCGCCGTCTTACAGCAGGAGATCAACGGAATTTTCATGCCCGTTGCTTTCTTCTCACAACGGCTTCAACCACCACACCTCAAGTACAGCGCTTTTGATCGAGAACTCCTGGCCATATACCTGGCTGTCAAACATTTCCAGCACTTCCTCGAGGCCCGTCAGTTCACCATCTTCACTGATCACAAGCCCCTCGTCCACGCCTTCGCTTCAGCTTCCCAGTCACATACACCTCGTGTCCTGCGCCACTGGCTTACATCTCGGAGTTCTCCAGCGACGTCCAACACATTAAAGGCAGCCACAACGAGATCGCCGACGCCCTCTCTCGTTGTATATCCACCATTCTTCCCTCATCTCCACCCATTGATTATGGGCAGCTAGCCGCGGCTCAAGAGAAAGACGAAGACCTGGCAGCATACAAGACATCCCCCTCAGGCCTCATACTCCAAGAACTCCCTGTTCCTGGCACAAAGATAAAATTGTGGTGCGACGTATCCTGTGGACAGCCTAGACCGTTCGTGCCTCACGTCCACTGCCGCGCTGTTTTCGACCGCATCCATGGTCTCAGCCACCCGGGTGTGCGGGCCTCCAAGCGCCTCCTCACGCAACGTGTCGTCTGGCCCGGCATCAAGTCTGATACTAAGAGATGGGCTGCCCAGTGCCTGGCCTGCCAGTCCTCCAAAATACATCGTCACATACGGGCCCCCTTACAAGCCTTCCCTATTCCCAAAGGACGTTTTCAAGTAGTACACCTCGACATCGTGGGACCTTTACCATCATCCTACGGTAGCACCTACATCTTCGCCTGCATCGACCGTTTCACCAGGTGGACAGAAGCAATTCCCATGCCCAACGCTACAGCAGAGACTACTGTCCGCGCCTTCATGTCCGGTTGGGTTTCTCGTTTTGGCCCCCCCCCCTCCCGCAACCGTAATCACTGACCGAGGAGTACAGTTTGAGTCACAACTCTGGCAGCACCTCCTACAGTTCCTTGGCACGTCTAGACAACGCACTACAGCATACCATCCTCAAGCCAACGGCATGGTAGAGCGTTTTCACCGGCAGCTGAAGGGCGCACTCAAGGCACAGCACGACCCTTACAGCTGGACTGATGCGCTTCCCTTAGTGCTACTCGGCATCCGTGCGTCACACAAGGAGGATATGGACTGTAGCCCAGCAGATCTGACACTAGGCGAGCCCCTTCGGCTACCCGGGGATTTCTCACTCCCTCCTGATCCCAACCAAACCACTCCAGCCGTTCGTCACGACTTACTCCAAAAGTTACGACAAGCAGTTTCTGCATTCAGAGCTACTGCTCCACGCCAGCCTACTCGGCGCCCTGAACACATCCCTCCTGCACTACTCACAGCGGAGTATGTTTTCGTCAGGCATGATGCTCACCGCAACCCATTACAAAACCCCTACGATGGACCCTTCCAGGTGGTTACCCGTTCAGCAAAGTTCCTGACAATTATCCGGAATGGCAGACATGACACCGTCAGCATAGACCGAGTCAAACCGGCCGCCTTACCCGTCGGGCCCCCAGCCCAGCAGCACCATCAACAAACTACGCCTGCACCAGTCTACCCGCAGTTACCACCGGCAGCAACACCATGCCCACAACATTTCTGGGCACCCTCTTTTCACCCTCATGTACAACCTGCTCCTGTCATAGAACCTGAACCTGTATTAGACCTCCCTTCTATCATAGAACCTGCTCCTGCCATGGACCCTCCTCCTGACGCAGCCCCTGCAGCAGCAGGAGCACAACAACCATTGCTTGCACAGCCTCCTCTAATCCCAAACCCTCTTTCTCCTCCTAATTCTCCCACAGGTTTTGTGTCACTAGACGGAGTTGTTACACGTAGCGGCCGAGTCGTACATACACCTGCCCGGTATGTGTTATGTGTGGGACACAACCCGGACAACATCCAGCCTCCCGCCGCGCCAGGAGGGGAGGGGGAGTATTGTAGTGGACGTCTCCCCTACAACTGCTATCCGCATTCCGATGCGCCGCCGTATCCTAGCAACCAAGCGAGCGACGACAGCAGATGGTACGGTAACTTAGCAACGAAACTAGTGACCGGCGACTTTCTCGGGTTTTCCCAACATGAATCATAGAGGACTCACGGCTGCTGGGTATATAAGCTCTGTCTCTCCATTGAGATTCATTCTGCCCATCTTCCTGAACAAGCAACACCTCCTCCAACAAGCTCCACGCGGTCAGCATTCATTCAACCACGAGGCCAGCAACAGGCAACATCTTCTCTAACGAAGCTCCTGCACATCTACCTCCTTCAACACGCTACTCACAGAACGTCTCTACTGAGCAGCTCCTCACCTCACGGCACCTCCAGCACCAGACTGTCTATCATATAACTTATATTATACAAGAAAACCACATTAGAGTTTCCATCCATCCTGAGTGCTAGACAACATTATACCACGAATTCCTACAGTAGTTTTGCTGAAACGTGATGTATTTCAATGTAAAATTAGGATAAAATACATGACGAAAACAAAAGACTTTACCTAACCTTCCAATGTTCAAGAGATGTTACTCGTTTTTTTAATAGTTTTCGGTTAAAATACTGTTATATTACAATCATATTATATTCATACTGTGCTTGATATACTACATTCACGGAAATGTAATATTTTTGCTGAAATGACGTACGTATTACAGTGGAAAGTGGGATAAAATCGTGACGAAAACAATGACTTTCGCTTTCTTTCGTTCAAAAGATGTTACTGTAATCGCTTTTCGAATGGTTTTCAGTTAAAAAAACTGTTGCATCACAAGTGAATTAGGATAGAATATTATTGTAATACAACAGTTTTTTTACTGAAAACCATTCGAAAAGCGATTACGGACTTGAAGCAGAAAAGGGAGGAGTCGAGGAGGAACGGGGACAGGTGTACATGGGTTATACTCAGGAGGAGGGTAGTGGAAACAAGTGTGCCGACACAGGGCCAGGGGGCAGCAGTGCACCCTCCACCCACTCAACCCCCCACCTGGGAGGTGGCACCAGCTCAGCCTACCAGACAGGAGGGGACGAGCGCCGTGTAAACAATGACATTTCTAACCACACCCTGCAAAATACAGTGTACTTAGCAAATGCTGCAGCTTCTGAGAATGTGGGGGGAGCGGGTTTATTACTAAGAGCAGAGACGTTACCGAGAACAAATTCTGGCTTGAATGTCATGTACACTAATACTGACACGTTCCTTGATAAGAGGGAGGAGTTTGAAACACTACTAAGAGTACACCAACCAGATATTGTAGGAGTTGTAGAACTGTTGTACAAGAACAGGAGAATCGACCCAGAGGAATGTGAGTTCAGTATTGCTGGATATGACTCATTTACGAACCTAACTCAAGAATCCTGCAGGAGGGGTGTGGTTATCTACGCTAGGCAAGACCTTAGAGCCAGCCAGGTGAGGGTACAGGGAGAGGATGTTTTTGAAGAGTCCAAGTGGTGTAAAATTAAATTAAAGGGAGGGGACTTATTTATCGTCGGGTGTATCTACAGATCCCCAAACTGTGGCCCACTAAATCAAAGGAACTTAAGAACCTTAATAAACAATGCGGCGATGCTCAACCCTAGCCACCTCCTTATCATGGGGGACTTTAACTATGGCGACATCGACTGGAGAAACGAGTCCACCCCGAATGACTTGAATAACCCTGCTACTCTTTTTGTAGAAACTCTGAGAGATAATTTTCTGTTCCAACATGTGAGAGACCCGACACATTACAGAGGGGAGCAAACACCCAAGCCACTTGACCTCATCATAACAAACGAGGAGGGTATGGTGGCCAAACTGGAACACCTTGCCCCAGTTGGCACCAGTCACCATACAGTGTTGTCATTCAGATTTAACTGTTACCTAGTTCAAGATAAGGCCAGGCCAAGGTGCAAATATTACAAGGGAAATTACAATGGGATGAGGGAAGAGATGAGGGGTATCAACTGGCCTGACTTATTAAGGTACAAGAACGCAGACACTACGCTGAATATCATAACTAGTAAAATGACCCATTTGATCGATAAATATATACCCAAGACCAAACCCAGTGCTTCTAAGAATACGAGGGGATTCCTACACATGAACCATGCGGCGGTCGACAAAATTAAGAAGAAAACCCAGAAATTCAAGACGTGGGTTGGGTCAAACAATGAGCAAGACAGGAGGATGTATGCAAGAGCCAGAAACCAAGCAAAGATAGAGTGTAGGAGGGCTGAAAAGGAGTTCCAGAGGCTGGTTGCACGCGAGGTCAAGTCAAACCCAAAGGCGTTTTACCGCTATGCAAAGTCGAAATTGAAAACGCGAGTAGGAGTATCAGACCTGAGGCTTGAAGATGGTAGTTATGCAGATTCTGACCAGGATAAAGCTGAGGCATTGAACAGCTTCTTTTCCTCAGTGTTCACAAGAGAGGATGCAACTAACCTTCCTGCGTTTGAGGACAGACGGTTCGACACAGCACTGACCCACATTGTGTTCACAGAAGAGGGTATTAGAAATAAACTGTCCAGGCTAAAGGTCCATAAGAGTCCCGGACCTGACATGGTGCATCCTAGAGTGCTAAGAGAGCTGTGCAATGAGCTTGCAGAGCCCCTGAAGATTCTGTTTTGTAAATGCCTGGATGAACAAATGGTCCCCAGTGAATGGAAAGTGGCTTATGTGAGTCATATCTTCAAGAAGGGCGATAGTCACTCCACGAACAACTATAGACCAGTGAGCCTGACCAGCATAATATGTAAAGTACTTGAGAGTATTATCAGAGATGCCGCGAGGGAACATCTACTACGAAACAACCTTGTAAAAGATTGCCAACACGGTTTTATGCCGGGGCGCTCTTGCTTTACACAATTGCTCAAGGTATTGGATATTTGGACCCATATTCTAGAACGGGGTGGTAATATCGACAATATTTACCTAGATTTTGCCAAGGCTTTCGACAGTGTACCCCACGAAAGGCTGAAAATCAAACTGGAAGGGTACGGAATTCGGGGAAATGTCCTAGCGTGGATAGAAGACTTTCTACATGACCGCAAGCAATGTGTGGTGATTAATGGCACGAAATCGTCATCTGTACCTGTAACAAGTGGGGTACCGCAGGGTAGTGTATTGGGCCCGCTGTTGTTTGTTTGTTTCATAAATGACATGCCTGACGTTGTACACTCCTCCATACAAATGTTTGCCGATGATGGCAAGTTATTTCGGGAAATTAAGAACCAAGCGGACTGTGAAGAGCTGCAGAAGGACCTCTGTGGGCTCTAGGAATGGTCGAAGAAATGGCTGCTGAGATTCAATGTCACGAAGTGTAAGAGGATGCAGCTGGGGCGTACCAACGGTAAGGAGGCGTATCATATGTCCCAACGGGATGAAGAAAATGCACTAGTTGAGACTGTGTGTGAGAAGGACCTAGGTGTGTATGTTAACAATGAGCTGAAGTTCTCGGGCCATTGTGAGAAGAAGGTAAATCAGGCAAATAAATTATTGGGTCTTATAAGAAGGTCGTTCAGATATCTAGACGGTCCGTCCCTTGTGACGATCTTCAGGAGTGAAGTGCTTCCCCATCTGGAGTACTTCTCACCCCATCTGGTCCCCGAGATATGCTAGGGACTGTCAGTTGGTTGAAAATGTTCAAAGGAGGGACACCAAACTGGTGCCTGCACTTCGGCACCTCAGCTACCCTGAGAGATTGGAGCGCCTGAACTTGCCTAGCTTATACTACAGACGGGCAAGGGGGGACCTAGTTGAGGTGTATAAGCATCTCAGGGGGCACTACTCAGTTGAGTGTCCTTACTTGGAGCTGGCGGACGCTCGCCCCACAAGGGGTCACAGCTCAAGATTGAAGAAGCCGCAAGTGAAGAAAACCGTGAGGGCAAACTTTTTCAGAGTGAGGGTTGTAAACTCTTGGAACAATCTACCAGAGAGTGTTGTGATGGCACCGAGTGTGAGCTCTTTCAAGAGAAGACTTGACCAACACTGGAGCGGGTTCAGGTACATTCAGGAGCCGGTGCATGCCCAGTATTTGCCAACAGTGCGTGACAGAGACGTGACCAATCGCCCGGGCGGCTAGCGAGCTGATCTTTTGGTGAAGAATATAAATGAAAAGAGACGTGACCGATCCCCCAAGCGGCTAACAAGCCGATCAGTGGCGAAGAGGATAAAAGTAAAAAAGTAACATCTTTTGAACGAAAGAAAGCGAGTCATTGCTTTCGTCACTTTCCACTGTAATACATACGTCATTTCAGCAAAATATTACATTTCCATATTCTCAGAAATAAATAGTAGTTTTGCTGAAACGTAATGCATTTCAATGTAAATTAGGATAAACTACATGAAAACAAAAGACTTTACCTAACCTTCCGATGTTCAAGATATGTTACTCGTTTTTTTAGTAGTTTTCGGTTAAAATACTCTTATATTAGTGATATTCTATTCATACTGTACTTGATATAATACATTCACGGAAATGTAATATTTTTGCAACTACAATGCTGATGTCAACACAAGCGAGGTTACAGCGAGACTGACTGAGTGAGGGAGAGCTATGCGTGTGTGTGTGAGGTTGCCGGAGTGGGCGGTGTCCCGTGTTCGGTGCCGCGCGCGAGTTGAATGTACTTCAATTACTTCAATGTACAGAATATTCCTCCGGCGGGGCAATCCGCATACAGTGGTCCCTCGGTTAACGAAATTTCGGTTAGCGAACTGCCTCCCATAAGATTCTTAAATTCGGTTAACGAACAAAAATTCGGTTAACGAATTTCTTACGAACCGACCTCAACATGTTTTCGCTTGCATTGGCCGGTCAACCAGCTTTAGTATTAGTCCGCTATTACATTAATCGGTTCTAGGGCTTAAATTCCTTACTATTTTAGTAAATATCAAGAAGTTTATACTATTCAATAATTTTAAAAGTTTAATATTCAATTTTTTAGTAATTTTAACAATTATTGAACATAATTGAAGGTAAAGTGACTAGTTTAATGCGCGGCATCCAGCCTCTTAACACAGCAAACAGGAGTTAGTCTCTCTCTGTTTTCACTGGAGGTAACATCTTGCTTGAGACTCTCTTCAACTAAACGCTTTTTTTCTGTGTTTCCAAGCAAATTATTGGTCATTTTGAAATATGTTTTACATATTGACAATATATAATGAAGTGCAGTGTTGATTTAAAGAAAATAATCTTGAAATACACCAAGAGAACTAAAATTTTATGGGTGAAATGGTGCCATGGGGTGACTTCTCTTCCACCCCAATGCCTTCTCTTCTTCCTTCTCCTCCACCTCCATTCTAATTCCCATTTAGGCAATTTTCGGTGAGCTGGAACCAATTACCCAAAAACCCATTGAAACAATGGTTTCGGTTAACGAATTTTTCAGTTAATGAACAACCTGGTGGAACGGATTGTGTTCGTTAACCGAGGGACCACTGTATTTACAAATCCGTGTATTATAAACCCGCGTATGTTAAGAGCCGACTGTATATGAATAAGTAAGAATACTAACAGAAAAGAATATCTGGATGGTAAATTATAAAGAGAAGAACTCGGCCCGTTACACTTCCACATACCACCCCTCCATATACCACCTCTCCCTCCCTCCCACCATCTACCACCTCTCCCTCTCTCCCACCACCTACCTCTTCCTTCCCTCCTTCCCTCCACATACCATCTCTCCCTCCCTCCCACCACCACCTCTCCCTCCTCCACATACCACCTATCCCTCCCCTCCCTCCACATACCACCTCCCTCCCTCCCACGACCTAACTCTTTCTTCCCCCTCCATCCACATTCTCTCCCTCCCTCCTCCTCACAAACCACCTCCTACCTCCCTCCTCCATCCACAAACCACCTCTCCCTCCCTCCCCTCCTACCTCCTCCTCCTCCCTCCCTCCATCCACAAACCACCTCTCTCCCTCCTCCCTCCCATACCACCTCTCCCTCCTCCCTCCACATACCACCTCTCTCTCTCTCTCGACATACCACCTCTCCTCCCTCCACAAACCACCTCTCCCTCCCTCCATCCATTCACAAACCACCTCTCCCTCCCTCCCTCCACAAACCACTCTCTCTCTCTCCCTCGACATACCACCTCTCCCTCCCTCCCTCCCTCCACTCCACCTCTCCCTCCTCCTCCACAAACCACCTTCCTCCCTCCCTCCCTCCCACATACCACCTCCCTCCCTCCCTCCACATACCACCTCTCTCTCTCCCTCGACATACCACCTCTCCTCCCTCCTTACCTCTCCTCCTCCCTCCCTCCATCCACAAACCACCTCCTCCCTCCCTCCCTCCACATACCACCTCTCCTCCCTCCCTCCCTCCATCCACAAACCACCTCTCCCTCCCTCACTCCACATACCTCCTCTTCTTCCTTCCCTCCACATACACACCTCTCTCTCTCTCTCTCCCTCGACATACCACCTCTCCCTCTCACAAATAATCCGAAACAAAACAACAAAAATGTATTAAAAACATTAGTCTCCCCTAAGTCAACAGACTCAACAACATGCTTTGTTATAACTTTAATAACAAAGCATGGAGTTGACTTGAAAGTAGACTCTTACATCTTTAAGACATTCTTGTTGTCTTGTTTCGGATTATTTGTGAGAAGAGTTTTCCATTATTATTTATTTGTCTCTGTGTGTAGATACACACACAGACAAAAACAAAACACATACAAATAAATAATAATGGGAAAATCATCTCGCAAATAATCAGAAACTAAACAAAAATGTACTGTGGGGTACGAGTTGTTTGGGTTCACACTCAGGATGGGGTGGAGAAAGGAAACTCACAATGTGCTCTCTGTATACATATTGTATTGGATGTACAGTGCAGCTTGGTGCTGGGAAGGCAGCATGGTTACAAGCATTGAGTAGAGAGAGCTGGTTGGTGAGGGTGCTCAGAGGAGGACCAGCTTGTGGGTCGCCATGCTCGCCGGCGGGAGCGAGGGCCGCCAGGCAGGAGTGGAGGAGGTGGTGTTGCTTGCTGGTTGGTGTGGGTAGAAAGAGAGGTAGGTCACCATGAGGTCAGGTCTTATATAGCGGAGGTAGGCGTGGCTTAATAGTTGACCTCCGTCATGTAAGGCGGCGCTGGTTGACCTAGACCACGAGGCATACACTGGCGAATTCGCGGGGTCGGCTACTCAGCGACAAACAGCGTTTGTAGGGGAGGAATCCACTACAGTATTAAAAACATTAGTCTCCCCTAAGTCAACAGACTCAACAACATGCTTTGTTATAACTTTAATAACAAAGCATGGAGTTGACTTGAAAGAAGACTCTTACATCTTTAATACATTTTTGTTGTCTTGTTTCGGATTATTTGTGAGAAGAATTTTCCATTATTATTTATTATGTGTGTCTGTGTGTGTTATTCTTATTATTTCTTCTACATCAGTGTCAAACGTATTCCACATCCTGTTTTTATTTTTTTTAGAAGTTCTTAAGGCAAAAAAGGTTATACCGGTAATTAATCGCCTTTCTTTAAAAATTGAGTAAATTAATCTACGGACAGGTAGCTAAACGTACCTCCTTCATAAACTCCAACATGTTTTATTTCCCTTTGAATTTTTTTAAGATTTTTGGCTTAAAGATTAAAAAAGCACATTTCAAATAGCTGTTCTGTCCTATTGAGACGAGTTATATTGTAAGGTTATCACAAATAAACAAGTGTTAAAGGTCAGTCAAAGTGGTGTTTGAGGTCATTTGAGGTTAGTTATATCCGTGGGGTCAGGTCATGTGGGGCTGAATAGGGGAGAGGAGGTGTGGTATTTTATTGTGGGTAGTAGTAGTTGTGGTGGTGGTGGTAATAGTAGTTGCAGTTTTTATCATTATTTCGTAATATTTTATATTTTCAATTTTTATCGTGTTTATCAAATATTTTAGTCAACATGAACGCAATTTAAACATAATTAATAGACAATTCAACAAAAATCCCACAAAATAAACGTGTCCATTATAAAACTTGAAGTAAACCAATACCCATTAAACATAAACATAAAAAAACACCCATTAAAACAGAGAGGTTATGTTGTCGCTGACCCACACACACCTGTTAATCATTTATTTACTGTGGAGACGCTGGGTGTGCCTTACCTGGTGTACGGTGTAAGCGGCACCCGCACGCTACCACAAAGGTGATTTGGCCCAAGTCACACGGCATGGGTGAGCTGCAGTAGGTGTCTTTAATTACTGTCCAGACTCTATACTAACACTAATGGTAAGGGTTTGGTTTGGTTTGGTTAGACTAATTAAAAATAGCTCTAGTTTAGGGTAAGTTAGGTCTGGTTTAGTTTAAAATAATGTATTTTAAACTAAACCAGACTTCAAGTTGGCTTTAGTTCAGATTAAGTTAGGTTGGATTAGGTTATTGAACTCTAGATCCGGGGCAGTAACCTCGACCAAAATGAGTCTACTGTATATACCTAGTCCAACAGACACACGTATGTCAACACATGACAAACTGTATTTTCCCTGTAAGCAGGTACTAATAGGTAAAGTAAACTCAGGTAATTCATCAGAGTCCAGGTAATGATGGCAATTAAGAGATAAAAATATGTTAGTTAATAAACGAAGGATGGCCAGAAGCAAGAGAAACACACACACACACACACACACATATGAATTTTTTCTCCCGGTAAAAATTTTATCATGTTGGTACTAACTTCCTAAAAATATTGTTAATAATAATCAAGAATAAAGTATCAACAGTTAGGAGAGATTTAGAGCGATCAGAACACCGTAATGGAAGGTAAAAAAAAGCTGAAAGCACAACTTAATGATGCTGGTTGTCTTACCTTCATTAAAATGTATGAAAGTCCAGTTTGGTTCACCTTGTGTAGAAAAGTTTTATTTTTTTTTTTATTCTATTTCTTTCAATGTTTTATTTTTACCTGTTATAGCCCATATGGTGCTTATATTTCTACAAGGAGTGCAGGAGTTCGGTGTGTGATGAAACATTTCCTTGACGTAATAACAGCCAGATGAAAGTCAAGTGTGTGTTGAGTGCTTCGGGTAACCGGCCATGGCTGAAGTTATCCATGCATTAATTAACCTCAAATTTGGAGGATAACTAAGAAACAACTTCATAAAGTAATCTGTTGTATTACAACATATCATGAGGTATAATGGTAGTTAGTACATAGTTAACTGCTTGCTATAGGGAAGTGAGAAGCCATAGTTTTGTCTGGCAGCAATGACCCAGGTGGTTGATGGCAGCCCTCCTCCCCCTCTCTCCTCACCCGTCTCCTCTTTCTATTCACCTCTCCCTTTCCTCCCCACCATCCTGATCCCTCCCCCCTCTCCTCACCCCAAATAAAATAACAACCACTGACATTATCATTTAGAAAATAACTTGGTAAAGTGGTCCTTGAGTCATGGAAATATCAGTTGTAATAATAATTGAGTACAGGAGACACGGAACTGGCCAGATCACAACACCTCCTCCCCAGTTAGTGCTGAAATACATCAACAACTCTCTTGCTTTTGCCACAGGATCCCGGGGTCTCGTTACTTTTTGGGTTAGCACTACATAATGGTATCAAAATACACTACAGCATATTCGGAAGCGGAAATTGCTATCCACGGTAGTCGCTGGAGCCATGGCCAGTGAAGGCCAATATCAACACAATGCAACATCGCCAGCCACGATAGTTACAAAAATACCCAGCAATGTTTAAACAGGGGATAGGGGAGGGAGAAGGGTTTATCCGATCTCCAGGTCTTCACCTGCCGTGGCTCTGGTTACTAGGGGGGAAGCAATTACTGCTTCTGACTGTAAATATTAGAACACAGAAATCAAAACAATTTACCTTTGATAAATTCATTTAATCAGACTTCTCCATAATCAATATCTGCAAAGTCAAATATGTAAAAGAGCATTACAAATCTTCTGAACTACAAAAAACAATGTTTTCAAAAATGTAGAAATAGCATGTTATTAAATCTAGACCTGAATAAATTCTATTTCATACAATTCTATGGGAATTTTTTTAAGAAAAGCTAGATAATTCAGATAATGCAAGGAGCATTTTCCTGCCCATTACTTTAGTATAAATGCTCTACTATACTGTAAATCCATTTTAAATTCATTTAATAATGATGTATTTCTAAAACAATGAAAATGCTACTTACAACTTCCTTCAACTGTTCAAAATAAAACTCATAATTCCATCAGTCACTTATAAAACTGACATTCCAATTAGCAAATTCTGCCATAAATGATCTGTCACAGTTAATTTGTTTTCCATTTCCTGTAATATGCCAACCAACTTATTTTGCAGCAGAAGTGGGCTATAATTATCAAGAGATTCAATCACCTAAAATTTTTCTTTTTAATGAAAAATTTTATCGTGGCATTTCAAACAGCACACTGAAGACCTCATAACCTGCAATAAAGCTGTTGCTGAAAGCTTAAACATTTTTTGTTAAAATACCATTACTCTTCCTTGAATTTATTCTTCTTGTCCAGGATCTTCATGAGGTCCTTAGACATGTAGTATGGTTTTTCTGCTGACCCGTCATTTTTCTCACAATCCACCAGGAAACACAGGAACAATGTGTCCACAGCCATAGCATAAACAGAGAAGAATGCAGTGGTTATAAAAAAGGTGCCAATAGTGATAATAATAACTGGAGTATGATAATAATTCATCTCAGGCAAATAACCCTTCATAATTTTTACTTCACCACTGAATATGAAGAAGGAAGCAACACCAATGATTCCCACAACCACCATCTTTCCAATGAAGAGTAGGAAGTCTGTCACCTGTGGGTCATCAAATTAAACATATCATTAGAGAATAACATACAATAAAGGGGTTGTAAAGATTTTTTTTTTTTTTAAATCAATATTCATATTGAAGTACAGTTGCCCACAAGTATTTGTACATGCCTGTGGTTCTTGTGTGGGTCAAATTATATGTTATAATTATCTGGTAACACATTCCTACAGAGAACTGTCAGAATTCCAAAATAACCATTTGTTTAAGTGACATTCTCTTATACATGTCATGAATAAATTTGTTGTGAGTACTGTACAGTATTTGAATAGTGTCAGGTCTTGAAAACACGACAATTCTGTTTTATGGATAAATATACAAGTTGTTGCCGGCTGGTACTGCAGTTGTTTTACTGTGTCTGTCTTCCCTATTCTCCTCCACCTCCCAATCTATTTAGTGTTACGATTGATTGAATAGACCTGTGTGGCACTGGATGGTAAATAAAAATAGAAGGTAGAATTTGATAATGCTGAAACAGTTTTATGAATATTGGTCCCATACAGCATTGCAAGAAAACGAATCAGTGTTTTGTAACATCTCAAATGCTTCAAATCCCTAAAAAACATCAGTAACAGCTATAACACCATAAGTGTAAGGAATCATCCCCAGTACTTTTATTGCAACACAATAAAGCTCTATTACAATCAATAATACTATTTTTAATTCTACCATTACTTCCAATATAATGTCAGCCAAATGATGACACAACTACTTGAACTGATACCCCCTGTAAAAAATTCCCTATCAATGAAACTTTAATTACTGACGGAATAATTATCACCAGTAGAATCCCAATTATCCGGCACCTCCGGGGATTGAGAGGTGCCTGATAAAACAGTTTTTCTGCTTAGTTGAAAATCACTCGTAAGATCCCACAATGCACCGTGCTACATGCTGACCTTGCAAATTCATCTCAGAAGACGGAATTCTTTAACATTTATTGCACTCTATATAAAGAAAACATAATATAAAACTATAAAATAAGAAAAATGAAGAGCATGGGTGTATATGCTGTCACATTTGTTGTTACATGTAATGACACTAAATATAAAAGTTGTTGAAAATCATTACAATACTCTCATGTGGCCTATAAATAAAGAAACTATAATATAAAACTACAGTAGTACCCCGATTTACGCGGTCAATTGAACCCATGGGGTACCACGTGTCATGGGTTGCGTTAGGCTTACCCACGCAACCAACTCCAAAGTTTGTTTTACCAGAGATAAGACGCCCGGCGAGGCATAACTGGGACATGTATTTTTCAATTAGTGTATGTCAGCCAGCCTTTAGGGGGGTGGGCAGTGGAACAGTGTTGTACTGTTCATCGCTTCACACCCAAAAACCTCATTTTAAGTAGTACCCCCTGAGCCATGGGTTAGTTAAGACGTCGTCTCCATCCTCTCCCTCCTGAAAGGGGCGGGACACCACACCACACAGAGTCCTCCACCGCCACTCCGTCCTGTGAACCGTCGTCGACACGAGACTAAGTGTGTTAACCTAGGTTGTTATCCCCGTGGAAATATCACGTGTGGAAGCCTGGTTGCGACAAAAGCAATCCAGGCTGGTCTATTGCACCTAAATGGTTAATTCAAGTCATGCTTACCAGTTCTCCTTGCCGCGACAACCGTCTACCGTGACTGTCAGTGACGCGAGACTATGTGTGGTAAACCAAGAGTACCTTTTGTTGTTATGGCCGTGGAAGGTCGACACGAGACTAAGCGTGTTAACCTAGGTTGTTATCCCCGTGGAAATATCACGTGTGGAAGCCTGGTTGCGACAAAAGCAATCCAGGCTGGTCTATTGCACCTAATGGTTAATTCAAGTCACGCTTACAGAGTTCTCCTGCACGACACCATGTGTGGTAACCCAAGAGTACTTTTTGTTGCTGTGGCCCGTGGAAAGAAGTCCTTGTGCGGAAGCCTGGTTGCAACAAAAGCAATCCAGGCTGGCAGTAAATGTATCACTTGAAGAATTAAGGCTCTGTTAAGTTATACCCATAGTAGAGTAATCACATGTGTCCCCAAGTTAAAATTCTCTTTTAGAAGATTAATTTTATTACAGCGTGAACGTGAGTGAATCATATATCCATGCAAATTGTAAATCATTGTATGGAAGCTTGACAAATAAATGTAAGTGCAATTATCTGCCCGTATCTGTGATCCTATCTTATTATTACTAAAGGTAATGACTGATTGGTTATGACAAAGTATAACCAGTAACTTAGATGGAAGTGAAAATTTAATGAATTCATTAAATCATCATTTATCAAGTATAAATCATGGAATGTCGAGTGGTGGAGTGAACTTCTACGTAGATACGCCATAATCTCCTGTAAGTAATCAGTGTGAAGGTATCGGACTCTACGGTAAGAAATAAGAAATACGACATAATATTATCTTTATATGATATAATCCACTCATACTTACCACTGATTCATACCAAAACCATGACACCGCGGAAAGTGAAAACCGCGTAAAGTAAACAACACAACATATGGGATTAATTCCAATAGAGACTGGCCCGACGCCCAAACTCCACTTTTTCCGACACAATACCTATGTTGTAGTAAAAATAACATCTTAATTTTATGATGGTATGCACACACAATTAATATTTAAGAGAAATACAGTCGCCAGGTTAATGGCCATTCAAATAATGGACTCAACCCCCCCTGCCTCTTCCCAGCTCACTGGCTCCTACCTCTCTGAGAAATGTTTGGGTGAAAACACTAGATTTTAACGTATAGTAATAAATAATACCTCAGACTAAAGTTAGGATAATATAATTGACATTTCTGGATTCCTTGCAGGTCAGGGAATATTTTGAATGTAAACTTCATATATTTTGCACAAAAGATAAAATATTTGCTTTGTGTAAACCAAATTATTACATTAGATCTAAAATTTGTATGTCTAATGCAAAATCCATGATGTTTATATTCAAAATGATCATCATATTGTAAGAATTCCAGTAATGTAAATTATATTCTGGCCGGGTAATTTGTATGAATTTTATGAGCTAAATAAAAAAATTATACTTCTCCCGCGTATATGAGTAGATGCACCACGTAAAATGAAATTCCGGTTCTGGCTAGGTACCGCGTAAATGTAGAATCGCGTAAAGCGAAACTGCGTAAATCGGGGTATTACTGTATAAAATAAGAAAAATGAAGAGCATAGGTATGTATTTGTGGGAATAAACGTGTGTGTAGACGATGGGCCATGACTACATTGCCGACGTGTCACTCCAGCCGCCGTGTATATTGTTACTTGTAATGAAACTACAACAATGTTTCATATTATAATTACATTAATGGCATTCAAGCACACAGTTCTGCAATTAAAGTGAACCGAGTATCTGCAAGTGATTATTCTCTCTTGGCTAGAGGGGTGAGGGAGAGAAGTTTGGTTGGAAAACAAAAGGAACACAGGCAAGATTGGGAGGGAGGAAAGGTGGGAAAACTATGGATGGTGAAATATTGGCTACACATTAAGGCTCTATCACACTGATGTCTTTTAATTATGCCCAGTGCAGTCATCAATCTTCAAACACCAAAAATACATTGGTGGCAGACTTCTACTTGACTATACCCTTTCCTCTCAAACTGGTGTCTCTCAGCACTGGGAATTTGTTGCTATCAGGATAGCCTCCGACTTTCACTGTCAGCAAACAAGTTTTAAAATATGTGGTGTGTTCTCTGGCTATACAGCGCCCAAAATAAGCAGTCAAATGAAAACAAACTATTTATCTGTTATGCTTATACAGGTTGTACCTCTCTAGTCCAGCATTCTGTGGTCCGGAAACTCCCGTGGTCCGGAACGATTTTAGTTTGTCCAATAGGAAGATAGACAGTTTTTTTTTTTTTTTTTTTTTTTACTTATCTGAATTATTATTATTATTACAGGAGTATTAAATTTTTGCCCCTCAGGCCCCAATGTGGGTCAGTGACCTATGCCCGGGTGGGCTAATCCCCTTAAAAAAAAAAAAAAGCCGCGGGAAATTAAGGTTTGTTTACATCCGGCAGTTCGGCTGCTCTCTCTCTCTCTCTCTGCTTGTCTATACAGAGTACAACATTTAACCCTTCAATATATATGAGCAGTAAATAAGTGTTGCTTTCATATTCTTATGTAGAGTAATGACGATATATTTTCACATGTGCACACTTACATACGAGCAGTCTCACTTTTTTTTTTTACCATTAATGGTTAGCTACTTATATTGTTCCATTTATTAACATTAAATAACATTACAGGTACTTCAAGCAACCATATTCATTTTTTACATTAATTTTACTACAGCTAAACTCAGGGTCTTATTTTCTTCAGTTTTATATGTAGAACCAATCAGTCACTGGTTTCGTAAGCTTTAACATAAACAATGCCGGCAGCCGTCTCGTCTCCTCTAATATTCCACGTATTATTAATAAATTGTATTGTTAATTTTGCACACACGTACATTGATTCAATAAAAACAAATTCAGAAACATTAATTAAAATATATATGAACAGTAAATAAGTGTTGCTTTCATATTCTTATGTAAAGTAATGACGATATGTTTTCATGTGTGCGCATGCGCACTTACATTTGCGATCTCTCTTTTTCTTTACCATTATCGTCAGCTACTTCTATTGTTCCATTTATTAACATTAAATAACATTACTTAAAACAACCATATTAATTTTACTACAGCTACAACCAAGGTCTTATTTTCCTCAGTTTTATAATCAACGAAAACAATGCTGTGTCATTTCCTCGTGTGTTTTAATATTCTACGTATTGCTCATTTTGCACACACAAACATTAATTCAATAAAAAAGACATTCAGTAATAAACAATAATGAATCTTTTGTACATAAGAGAAATGACGCTGTTTACACGATTATGCACGTCGTCTGCACGTTGGCGGGCCGTTCAAACCCGTCGAAATTCAAGTTTCCGCCGTCAAAATTTTTTTTAATTTATTTTTTTGTGTGTCCCAATAAAATACGTTAAGAATTAAAAACTCGCGAAATTTGAGAAGCTACTATACGACATTTAAGCCTTCAATATGTCTTCAAAGAGACCATGACGCAGAGAAAGTGGTGCTAGTGCTTCCAGGCATAAGCACAAGTCACTATCTATCCAGGAAAAGGGTGAATTTCCATGGTCCGGCACCGGTCAGGTCCCAAGGTTGCCGGACTAGAGAGGTACAACCTGTATTATACTTTGTTGGTAGTATAAATTGGCTAAGCATATAATTAATTCATGTAAGCATTAGGTTTTAATTTTTTTTGCAAAGTACAGTAGAATCCCAGTTATCTGCTATCCAGGCAACTGGTAAATTCAACTATCTAGCACCAAAATGAAATAATAAAATAAAATTTCCTTCTAACTCAGTTAGTAATGTAAGTTTGAATACTGTTCGCAATGAGTTGCCATATTTATAACTATGATAAACAATACATAGCATATCATAAAATACAAGAGTACATATTTTATGTACAAAAAATAGCTCCTTTCACACTCAAACCATCCTCTGGAAGACATGACTTACTTCCGCTAAGCAGTCAACCAGCTGACTAATTTTTCTCATTTTACAGTTTTATCGCTTATTTATTTCTAAGCCACATTAGAGTATTGCAATGACTTTTCCACAACTTTTACAGTTTCACTAAAAAGTAATGATTAATGCGACAGCTGGGCTAGCGAGTTGGCTACACAGTTATAGCCCACCACCACCTCCACATAATTATGTTCTCTTCCCACACATATACACCCATGCTCTTCATTTTTCTTATCTATAGTTTTATATTATATTCTCTATATTTCTAAGCCACATCATTTATATAGTGGAATAAGTGTTAAAAAATGAGTTTTTATGAGATACAAATTTGTGAGGTCAGCCTGTAGCACTGTACATTGAAATTAGGTAAAATTCGATAGTAATAAAACACAGCATTTACCAATTGCACTTTGAAAATAGAAGATCTCCCACCAATCACATTTCAGGATGCAACCATTTTGCCAAATTAAAAAACTGATATGCTAGGCCACACCATTTCCTCTAATTTGTCACGGAAGCCACACATCCACAACATTGCTCAAGTTGCCTCCTGAAAGCTGGGAATGCTGTACAGATGCTGTAGCTACTTCACTCCTGAGCAGTTGCTTCAAATGTATAAGGGTTTCATTCATCCCAACTTGGAGCACTGTTCCCATATCTGGGGTGGTTCTTATTCTGTCCAATTGTTAGATAAGGTAGAATCAAAGGCATTTCGTCTTAATAACTCTTCTCCTTTAGTCAATAATATCTCTTCCCTTTCTCTTCACCACAATGTTGCGTCACCCTCTCTCTTTTATAGGTACAGGGTACTTTAATGGGCAATATTCGGTGGCTCTAGCATCCTGTGTACCGCCGGCAAGGCCATGGGCTCGTAGCACTCGTCTTGCCTACGGTGCCCACCGTTTTTGTGTGGATGTCGGTCACACTAGAATAACCCATTAGAGTACATCCTTCTTTCCTCACACAGCCAAACTGTGGAATGCTCTGCCTTTTCTGTGTTCCCATACTCATACAATCTGTCTCACTTTAAAAAGATGGCTTTCTGGCATCTCCGTGGTGTAGATTAACATACTCCTTTTCTCGCCTAATATACAGTCATGCGCCGGTTAACGTCCAACCGAACAACGTCCGACCGCATATACATCCGTGGCCCATGAAAAAAAAAAAAATAAATAAATAAATAAAAAACACACAACGCTTCCGTGACGCCTGCTGGACTACCACTCCACGATTCCCTAATGGAGACACGATGATCCTCCCCATACTGGCCAGATATTATGTGTTAAAAGAATATCCTTTCTTCCTTAGGCTTTAGTAAGCCTCTTTATAATATTTATTTATACAGTCATCCCTTGGTTATAGCGCACTTGGTTATCGAGATTTTCGTTATCACGCCTCCATCAAAATCTGCACACCTGCCGTTATAGCGCATTTTTCAGGCCGAGAATTTGGTTATCACGCATTTGCCTCCAGGTGTAATGTTAACCTACATCTATTGAGGATAAAATCTTTCACCTACAAATTGACAATAACACATTTGCTGTAATCAGACATATCTAGTTGCCTCAACAATTGCAACCCCAGATGCAATTGGGGTTGCAATTTCAAATTCTGTGTCATTACTAAGAAATAACGAAAACTCTGGTGCACTCTAAGATTGAGAGAAAACAAAGGACTCAGGCGTCCTGAAGCGAGAGAAAATGGACTCCTATGATGGGGGACTCAAATAAAGAAAGACATAGCTACATGCTTTGTGGACTACAGTATTAAGCGTACCCTTTTCATCACTTTGTAATAAACCTAGCCATGCCTATGTGTGTTTATGATATTTACCATAACATTATATATATATTTAGTGGATCTAAATGGTCATAAAATGGGAAACTTGGGGTTGGGTCTTAGGTAAATGAACCAATTAGAATAAATCCCATAGGTTCTCTACTTTCGTTATCGGCGGGGTCCCAATTAGGCTCGATAACCAAGGGATGACTGTACTGTACTGTATATACTTGTGACACTGGCCAGTTGCTTCTGGTGTTATGGTACAGGGGTACCAAGTGACAGCACTAGGATTCCACTTCCTCTATCAAGGAATAAACAATTAAAATTTAAATTGAAAAAAAAAAAAAATCAAATAAATTACTATCTTACAAGAATCCCTCCAATGTAAGTTATATTCACCCAGGTCGTTTGGGTGGAAAATTATGAGAAGAGCTTAAACAGGCAGGCAGGCCTTCAGCGCCAACTGTCAAATCTTATCTCAAATAAATAAACAAACAAACGCCAGACATTCTGTCACCTCACCTCCTTCCCCTCACCCCCCCTCTTCCCACCACCCTCGTGTTCACGATAAGAGATTGGTGATTTCTTTATGTTTATTTTATATAATATCTCAGACTAGAATTAGGATAATATAATTTGCATTGCTGAAATCCTTGCAAGACAGAGATTAATTTGAATATAAGCATCATATATTTTGCTCAAGATATAAAAAATGTAGTACATTAGTGTACAACACTGTAGTACATTTTATAAAAAAAATTGTTTACTGTATTTTTGGGTAGATTTACATAAATTTCTTCATTTATTTTCATACATTTACATGCACACACCATACTAAAAGAAACGTAAAAGAAATACTGTAAATGACTTTAGTGCAAAGCTGGAGTGTACATGTACTAATTTGATTACGGTACTAAAATTGTTTTGTCTAGTGCAAATTATTGCATGTTTATATTCAAATTAATCAGTATGTTACAAGAATCCCAGCTATGTTAATTATATTCACCCAGGTCATTTCACTGGCTTTTTATAAGAGAGAAGCTTAGTCACCTAAGAACTGATAAATACACACGCATTAGACCTGGGCCTGTGCCAACTGTCAAACGTGCTACCTCCCCTCCCCCCACGCCCCCTCGCTCGCTCCCACCTTCTCCCCCATCTGCTCGGCGTTTCAGGAATCCTTGTAAAACAGTGAATAATTTTAATATAAACGTCATGTATTTTGCACAAGAGATAAAAATTAATCACCTGTATCACATTACAATAGTGATTTAACAGTAAAAGTGTATATGTACATATATAGTATTCCACATACACATAAGTATAAATAAAAAGTTTATGTGATGATCGGACAACGTCCATTTCGGTTAACATCACGTTTCCAAGAACGTATCTAGGACGTTAACCGGCGCATGACTGTAATGTTATTTAATGTTAATAAATGGAACACTAGAAGTAGCTAACCACTAATGGTAAAGAAATATAGCGAGACGATTGGGAATGCCAACGTATATATGTACAGTTAGTGCGTACATGTGAAAACGTATTGTCATTTCTCTACATATGAATATGAAAGCAACATTCATTTACTGTTCATATATGTTTTAAATAATACTTACGAATGTAAAAAAAAAATTCTACTCACCAATAGTGGTAAAGTCTAAAACATAAGGACAGCCAATGATATTGCGCGAGTTTTTACTCAGATGACAAAGTCATCAGGTTCAACTCTGGCTGAAGTTGTAGGTTAAACTCTGGTTGAAGCTGTAGCTTTCCATAAAGATGTTGCTGAAACTGTTATTAAACCTGAAGTTGTTGTTGAAGCTGCTTATAATGCTGAATTTGATGGTTTAGGCCTTCGAATAATAAAGCTGTCGAAGGAACCTTGCACAGCTGCTTTCTTTTCTCATTATACATCTTTATGTAGAGGTGATTTGCATTATTTAAATTTTAATGCTTTGTTCTGTTAATGGACCCACTTCAGAAAATATGTTCATTGCTTGCTTCATATAATATCCAGAGACCTCTCACCTTTTTCATATCGTTTTAACGCATCTAGTTTCACAGCTAAGTTTTTACACTTTCTATTAGCTTTAGAAACAACACTACCATCACTTGCTAACTTGCTCATGTTGAATAGGGATGCAAAAATGCTGTAAGAAACTTGAGAAAGCTTTTCTCCTTTTCCTGTTCAGATGCGTGAAAACAAAAGGATCCGCCAGCTGCGATTGTTTATACTAGTGATGCTGGCGTCACCTCTAACAAGCCCGGCAGCCTCCGTGCGCAAGGCATATTTTGTTTTTTATAATATCGGGAATTGGTTATTATTTATACAAAAATGTAATATTATTTTTATTTTGTTGTAAATATGAAGAAAATAATGGCATAAATGGAATTGGGTTCTAAATTAACCAAGGTCTTAGATGTGAACCTTCGTTCGTTGAACCGTCGTTATCGAAGGCTTTACTGTAGTAGAGACCTCCCCCGAGACAAACAGCCAGATATCTTACAATACTTGCCAATGTGGTTTAAGATTTGTAATTATTTAGTTCAGTTCATTGGATTTTGTGTGGAAACATAAAGAATAACCAAGTGAAATCAAATTACCCTTGCTACCCTTTCTTCCCAGTGTAAAGGTAAAAATAACTTCATAGTACATGTGTGATAAATGGATGTCAATGCACGTAGAGACCAAATATGAGAAAAAAGAGAGAATATATATAACATACGCTAACTAAGGATGATAATATGTTTTACTGTGACGGTAATGTTTGAAAGAGATTGTGCATTATTGATTATATTGTTATCAGAAATTGGGAATTGATTATTCAAAAAAAAAAAAAAAGGTACAGTATATAACCATCAACTAGATGAAGTGCTTACTTTGTCCAGTACTACCACACGGGCTATGTTCCTCATGATAAGTGAAAAGGCATTCTTGGCTGACACACAAAAGTTCTTCCCGTAGATGGCACAGTAGACATATGCATTCCTGAAAATGATTAATGTGGAATTAGTAAAAATAGAGAATCTTCCAAACTATACACAGAGTTTACTGGTTTATTAAGTAGAGCAGAATGATGTTTCTTACCATCAGCCTCCCAAATGTGTTATTAATGATGTTTCTTACCATCAGCCTCCCAAATGTGTTATTAATGATGTTTCTTACCATCAGCCTCCCAAATGTGTTATTAATGATGTTTCTTACCATCAGCCTCCCAAATGTGTTATTAATGATGTTTCTTACCATCAGCCTCCCAAATGTGTTATTAATGATGTTTCTTACCATCAGCCTCCCAAATGTGTTATTAATGATGTTTCTTACCATCAGCCTCCCAAATGTGTTATTAATGATGTTTCTTACCATCAGCCTCCCAAATGTGTTATTGATGTTTCTTACCATCAGCCTCCCAAATGTGTTATTAATGATGTTTCTTACCATCAGCCTCCCAAATGTGTTATTAATGATGTTTCTTACCATCAGCCTCCCAAATGTGTTATTAATGATGTTTCTTACCATCAGCCTCCCAAATGTGTTATTAATGATGTTTCTTACCATCAGCCTCCCAAATGTGTTATTAATGATGTTTCTTACCATCAGCCTCCCAAATGTGTTATTAATGATGTTTCTTACCATCAGCCTCCCAAATGTGTTATTAATGATGTTTCTTACCATCAGCCTCCCAAATGTGTTATTAATGATGTTTCTTACCATCAGCCTCCCAAATGTGTTATTTTTTATTGTGAAAAGTGTGAGAGAATACAGTAACAGGTAGACAATAAGTATTTTTGTGATGATAAAAGAATGAGTATGAAAAACAATGATGCCTATATTTCTCAAAAAAACTGTGTTCCATAGAAGGCCATAATTACCACCATGAGGTATAAAATTACCATCTCTTAAATACATATCAGACAAATGGAGACATGCTGGTTAGTTGCTACATAAGTGAAAGTCATTAATTACTTACTAAAAGTAAAAAATTATGTCTGATGTGAACATGTGCTATCTAAGCAAGATGAAAATGTATAAAAGACTGATATTTGGTAGGGTGGTCCTTTATTTGGGGCAAAAAACAAAATTTGCCATTTTTTGTCACAGACCCTGGCAAAAGTTCCATTTGGGGTAGAAACATTGCCTGTAAAATATTTTTTAAATATCTTAATAATTAGAGGTTGCTCAAGTCAAATGAAATTTAACAATATTATGCCTATGCTTAATGTTCATAGCACATCATTTCCTAGCCCCCAAGCCTGGGCCCCCCCCCCCCACTTAGTCTAAGTGGGTATTACCTGCTCAAGGCAGGGGTCGCATGAGGACCTGTCTCACTCTTTGTCGCCCAGTAAGGTCTGCTTGAGGGCATTAGGGAATGATTTCCTGTGGTCAGCAACTGCCTGCAGTAGATACTGCAGTTGCTGTTCGTCCTTGGTGATGCGGTCTGAGAAATCTTGGACTAAGGCTACTCCTCTTTCTGCATGATCATTGATCACAGACAAAGCTTGTACACTGGCTTTTGCATTTTGGAAGCCAGGATCATCTTTCCACTGTTCTACTGGGAGGGCCAGGAAATCTGTATTCAAGTTGAGCTTTTTGAAAAATGACTTTGTGTTCTTTGTCGTGAAATCATATAGGTTCTTCACTTGGAGTGTGTCTGGATTGATTGTAACCCGTTTGACATGCTTTTCTTCTCCAATAATGATGTTCATAGCTTCCAACATGCGGTCCTTCACTGCTGGGAGAACATCGTCATCAAAGAAGGCAAATGCAACCAACTCTTCTGACAAGTACCAGAGGTGTCTTATCATTTTGTGGAAAGTTGCCTTTGATGTGGCATCGGTGATGGTACTGTAGTCTTGTAGAGCTTTAAGCAACATCAGATCTCCTTTTAGTGCCTTTGCAGCAAGTGGAGCAGTTGTCCAAGCCTTCACATATATTCGGGTAAAGAAAATGCACAAATCTCTTAGTCCTCTGTTCTCCTTTGGAGTAAGCTTAAACTGAGAACGGAGTAACCACACTTTGAAGGAATATATGGTCTTTGCCATCCATCGTGCTTGGTGCATTGCACCAGGAGCAGAAAATCGTACTCCCGAGAAGGTGATGTGCCAAGGAAGATGGAGGCCAGCTCTAGCAGCTTTCGGTAATCATCTCGAAGCTGTGTCTCCAATAGAGCCTTCTCAATGAAGTTGGTTAGATCGTCCCTAACAGCTCTGACCGATTCTTCTGCCAGATCGTCGGTGGAGGAGTCTTCAAACTTCTGCTTGTCAATTTGTTCCCATTTGGCTTGGAATCTTCTGAACAGCTGTATGTTAGGAGCACCTGAGTGCCCCATTATAGCTTCAAAAGCAGCTCCAGCTACAAGTTCTAGTACACGGTGGCGGCAGGCAAAATATAGCAAATCACGACCCAGCAACTGCTCAATTTTGACACACGCACCCTTGTGGTGACCAGTATTTGAGCTTGCTGTATCAAAACACATGCCATGCACAATGTCTGCAATGTGCCATTGCTGCAAAGCCTTCACAACAGCTTTTGCTTGTTCATCACCGGTACCAGAGGGAAGTTTTGGAACAGCAAGAAGTTGGGAGGTGCCATTGCCTGAGACAAGAACTGGGAGTCTGTCAACATGGCCCCCATGCCCCGTCAAATCAGGCATCAATTTACCATCCCAGTGAACAATTAAAACTGACTCTGGTTTGAAGTTTGAAAGGATTTCAGCTGCCCTGCTACTGCGATGATGCTGACGTTTCCTCCTGATGCTTGATCGATTTAGAATCAATTCACTGACATCATGGCCCAGACTCCGAGCAGTTTGGGTGACAATGTGCATGGCCATTCTATCTGAGGACTTGGTCCGATCTAATGCTGCAGAAAGTTCAGGAGTTAGAACTTCTTTTTGCCCAAGCTTCTTGACAATAGGTGGAGTTTGAAGTGCTGATGGGCCAGGAACTGGGTTGGATTCCTCAGAAGAAGACGTACTACTGCTGTCCAAGACAGCGATGGCCTGGCATTTTTTGGCTTCTTCCTCTGCACTGTCTGCAGCCAACTTCCTTTTCATTGCTTTCTTGAGAGTTTTCTCGTCCTTTCTGTCTTTTCAGGAATACTTTGTCAAGAGATGACATTGCCCCACGACGCCCTTTTTCTCGTTGTGCTATTAAGAAATCCTTATCCTCCTGAACTGTCATCATATTCAAAGCATTCACATGTGCAATGTCAAAGAGATCTTCGAATGTATCAGTGAACTCTTTCTCTTTCTGCTTTTGAGTTTCTGTCTTTCTTGAAGAGTTCTTTTTCAAACTACTCCACTTGTCAAACATTTTGTGCACTTGATTCACACAATCTGGTTTGTGGTGTGTGGGAATGTTTGCTTTTGTCCAAAACTGAAGAACTTTGTCTGTGACTTCCCCAGCTGCCACTCTGATGTTTTTTTCTGTATGCGATGCAGGTTTAAAAAATACTGTAGCACTTGCCTGTTTGAAGGTAACTTAGCCCCTGTAATGTCATCACATAATGTCTTTATCAAATACACATTTTCTCGTGTTTTTACTCCTGCATTAGCCATTTGACCTGAGGAATAAAGAAATTAACTATTAATATAAATTAATAATGAGAATACTCTGCAGAACTGTTTCTAATTTCCCCAATCATCAATCACGACCAGCAAAAACTCACCACAATCGTGCCAAATGCGACGCACTAGTGGTGGCGTAATCGGCTACAAATTAATCGACTACATCGATTACTTAATTTTTGACAGCTTTGAGCAACCTCTAAATATTAATATATTTAAAAATAACTCTACACACAATGTTTTTGTCCTAAATGGACACTTTTAGCAGGGTCTGTGGTAAAAAATTCCAAAGTTGAAAAATAAGGACCACCCTAATATTTGGTTGCATATAAAATTTATGGAATGCAACTCCGGATAAAAATATGAGAAAATAGGAGTCACTATATAATGTAGAGATGGAGCATGTAGTGGAAAAATAAATAAAAAAAATTAAATAAAAATTTCCCCCACAGTGTTTGTCCAGGACTAACCAAAGAAAGCCAGTCTCTTAAAATATAAACTAAAAAACATTTGCTCTCCATATTGAAATAAAGAGTTAAACTTACCTATTTATGAATTTGAGGAATTTCTCCAGGCACCAGAGACAGCACCGACAACAACACATGAGACATCGGACAATCTTACTATCAGTTTTCTCTCTAATCTTGTGATCGATATACTCCATTATCACACGAATCATGCGCACAATGGCAATGATGAGTGACCCAAATGCCAAAGTGCCAATGTGGTACCTAAGTAAGAGATTGAAAATTAAAATATGAAGAGATAAAAACAAGGTGGGATTTTACATCATCAATTCAGTCCAAGCCATAAGTACCCAATCTCTTTATCTAACCAAATCCAAAAGTTTTGCAAAATATTTGAAAAAATCCTTATTTAAATTTCAAATGAGGATATGAAATTCAATTGTATGCACCTCATATTTGCAATCCAAACAGAAATGAGTCATCAGGTGAAACTTGAATCTTAAATGACTCTTCCACTCTCACATACAAAATACAACCACAAGAAATTTTCTCCATTCATTCCCATGGCAATATTTTTACAAAAACCCAATGAAATATTTACAAAGTTATTCTCAGTCACAAGTTTATATGACCCAAACTAGTGAATACTCTACAGCCATTATATAGTGCCTGTGTGCTTTCATAAGGGCTCCTCCACTTAACTAAAATATTATTGGAAAACCGTATTTTACTTCTAAAGGAATCACAAAAAAAAAAAAAAACAGAAATGGAACAATAACAACAATACAGTAAGTCCTTGCTTAATGTCAGCCCACTTAACGTTGTTTCAGTACTAAGTCGCTAAACTTTAGAGACCAAAAATTTGTTTAACGGATGACTCGGTACAACGTCATTTACTACGTCATCATGGACTACTTTTGATGGCGCATCACCCTCTCCCTAATGACAAATATTTAATTTTACCTTTTTGACACTATGAATTTAGGATGGTGTGTGCAAGTAAATGAGTAAAAATAAATGAAGAAAGTTACTATATCTTCTGAAAAATAAAATGAAAACACATGTACAGTACTTAAATGTACTTAAGGAACTAAAATTTTTATCTCTTGTGCAAAATACAGTCACTCCTTGACTTACGACCTACTCAACTTATGACCACCAGGACATACGACCGCCGAAGTCGAATATAATATTTTTCAAATTATGTATTTTCGAGTCCCGACATTAATGATCACGCTGTTTACTGACAAAATTTTTGTTTGTAATTCCCTTTAAAATGGCTGGCAAGCATAAATGTGGGAGTTCTCGTGGTGCTGAGAAGAAAAAGAGACACCCATTTTAGATTATCTATGTATTATTTTCGCATTTTCGACTTCCAACCAATTCGACTTACGACCTCGTCGTTGGTCCCTAACCCCATCGTAAGTCGAGGACTGACTATATGAAGTCTTTATTCATATTATTGCTGTCTTGCAAAGATTCCAGCAATGCAATTTATATTCTGCTAACTTTAGTCTGTGCCATTTTATAAGATAAAAACTGTAAGCCTAAACAACCTTCAATCTTGCCGGAAGTCGGAGGGGAAGTTGATGTATTATGACAGCTGGTACCATCCCGCCAGCCAACCAAGGTTACCTAGTGGTATTTATTTATCTGTTACGTAGAGGAGTTTTAAGTTTTTCTCTTATAAAATCTCAATAAAGGTGACTTTATAGTAATGCATATAAGCACCTCATCAGGCATCACACAAGGAGCTTTGAATTTGTGTATATGTAATGTATTTCCTGGGGCAAAGGAGGCTCAGGAACGTAACTCCTGTATTTTATCTATTTCTAATAGGGAAAATTGATCCGCTTAATGTTGTTTCGTATAACGTTGCGTTTTCAAGAATATAACTCAGACATTAAGCGAGAACTTACTGTATAATAGAATCGAGTACAGTATACTATTACCTCTCATTATTATGGAGCTAATAAAATTAACCATAATGCAATGGGACTGAATATTAAAACGCCCAATGTACTGATGGTTAAGTCGTGAATTCACACGAGTATTAAAAAAAAATCAATTAAGCAGTGAGTGGAGTTGCCTACTCTGCAGTACGTGACAGAATTTTTTATAGAGCCTAAACACGTACTCTATGCTGTAAGATGAGACTACACATTTTTAAGCAACTTCTTGATTTTACCTAATGGTTCTCCCAAAACTCTCTGTAACTGCCAGGGTTGGGACATCTGATTTGTTGAAGGCCCAGTACCATGAAGCAAATGTTCCTGCTAACACCATCTCTCCAAATGCAGAAACAAAGAACATAGACCAGAACAGTGCAAACACATTGTAGACCTGTTAGAAATAATTAATTTTAATTTCAAGACAATTGTATTAAATACAATGATAGATCCCCGTTAGCCAGAAGAGCTGGTGTAGAGCTCTTCCAAAAATGAGAGATCTGCAGGTAATAAGAACAATTCTTCATCCCGAAAAAAATCACACATCTCTGGAATTTTTCTGGGAACTGGGGTAAGTTTTCCAAGAGTCTACACATCTCGCATGGACAGACACTATTGCTTATCCCCGGAATGTTTCCAGGTGCTTGGAAAAGTTTTCTAAGTCTAAACTACGCATCTCACATGAACAAACATCACTGTACACATTCAATATACAGGTAGTCCCCGACTTACAACTGCTTGGACTTACGACCGTCCGGACTTACGACCGCCGCAGTTGTGACCATTTTTTTTTTTTTCAAATGACGCAAGCATTTTCTATACCGAAACGTTTCCAGTTAATGTAGTCTCCATGTATAATTAGAAAATTATAGGGGCCCCATGTGCATTCAGCTGACTACATTAAAGGTAAGTGCTCAGTCACACTGTATCCATTCCTCATTATTTATTACTTTCACTGTACTGTAGCCATTCCTCATTATTTATTACTTTTACTGTACTGTATTTCATTGTAGATTTTTTAATTAAAAAAAGTGATTTTTTTTTATCTATGTCGGACTTACGACCATTCGGACTTACGACCATTCGGACTTACGACCTGGATTTGGGTCCCTAACCCCGTCGTAAGTCGGGGAGCAGCTGTATTGTAAATAAACAAAATATAGTACAGTTAACCCTCACTTTACGCAGTCCCGCATTCCGCGTTTCCACGTTAACGCGGTGCCTTGCCAGAACCTCACGTGCTCACATTACGCGGTACGTGAACCCCATTACGCGGAGAGTGTCCGGTGCGACGCTATTTTTAGATTCGCCCCACCCGGCCGCCCGCCCGCCCGCCTGCCTCTCTCTCCTCCTCCCTCCGCTTGGGCAAGCGGCGCAGTAAGGTTGCGCAGTGTGTGTCATTGTTGCGTTATCACTGACGTCATATGACGTATCAGACCTGTGATTGGCCATGCATCCCTACCCCCCTCTGCTGCTAGCTGTAATTGGCTTAAAGTATTATGACGTGTCCACCCGGGGGAGGGAGGGAGGGAGGAAAGACGACGCTTGACCTAGCCGTGGCAGTTTCATCCCTCAAGGCCACTCCGTGTAAACGCGCATCCATTGTTCCGTAAAATGGCTTCCGCCAGACCACCACCCCCAGAGAGAAACCTTTCCTTACCTGGACCCAGCGGCACTAAACCAAAGAAGACACGACGTTCCTTAAGCTACGAGGTGAAGTATACCATCATCCAAGAGTTGGAGAAAGGAACAAGGCAGGTTGATTTGGCGCGCCAGCATGGTGTGAACGAATCTACGATCCGGACTATAAAGAAGGATTCAGCCAAGATAAAGGAGCACATGAAGATCACAAAGTCTACAGGTGCTTCTATGATCAAGTATTTTCACAACCAGGTGCTTCTCAAGACAGAAAAATTACTTGTGAGGTACTTGGTGCGTCAGGCGCGACGGAACATGGCGGTCGACACGCGCTCTGTTAAGGACTACGCACGTGAACTGTACATGGCAGTGGCACGAAAGATGGGAATTACAGAGCCCAAACCCTTTAATGCTTCCTCTGGGTGGTTACAGAGGTTTAAGATCCGGAACAAGATCACCAATATAAACATTGGTGGTGAAGAAGCGAGTGCTGATCGTGCTGCGGCTCGGGAATTTCCTCCGTTTTTACGTGAGATTATGGAGGAAGGACAGTACAGTGACGACCAGGTGTTTAACATGGACGAATCTGGTCTTTTCTGGAAAAAGCTACCTTCCAAGTCCTTCGTTGTGAAGAATGCCAGCAGGATTCGGGGCCGGAAAATGCAGAAGGAACGCATCACCGTCCTGTTTACCACCAATGCCTCCGGTACCTGTAAGCTCAAGTTATCGGTGATCCACACAGCACGCAAGCCGCACGCCTACAAAACCATGGACATGACCAAGCTAAATGTCCACTGGCTGACCGCACGTAAGGCGTGGATGTTCTCTACACTGTCCCTCTCCTGGTTTGATGACTGTTTTGTTCCCGATGTAAAAAAATTCTGTGAGCGACAGAATGTGCCATTCAATATTTTGTTGCTGCTGGACAACGCACCAGGACACTCGCCCCTAATGTTAGATCGTCACCCCAACGTAAAAGTGGTCTTCCTTCCTCCCAACACTACGTCATTAATCCAGCCCATGGACCAGGAGTTGATTTGCAATGTGAAAGCTGCATTCTCAACCAAAAAATTCCAGCTCCTGAACGACTACACCAACACCAGGGAAGGGTTGCGTAACCTGAGTGACACCACCACCGATAGCAAGAGCGAAGAAGATGAGGATCAACAGTTGGAACAGCAAAATTTATTCTGGCTATTGGAGTGTTCCGGGGACAGGAGAGTCTGGCTAACGGGGAGATTATATTAAAGTGGAAAAATATTCTCTGTATTACCTTCATTTTGCCTGTATTGTGGTACCCTTTAAATATATTCTACCATTCATTTGTAATGGTACCATAATTTTTATTAAAAAGAAATATTAAAAGACTTCAAGCATGACAATATTTTAAAAGGACTGCATTAAAATTTTGTACCTTTCACACTTTTCACAAGCTTTGTGAATAAATGTACTCCCTATACTTCTTATGTATATTTGTATAACTAAATGGTTCAGCAAAATTTTTTTATAATAATGTATAGCCCAAAATAATATTATCTACCCAATACTCACATGAAGCCATGGAATGTGTGGATCAACTACGTAGTCAAAAAACTGGCACGAAGCCCCAGGACAAGAGCTTTTATTAAAATCCTCAAATATGCAGGTATCATGTTCCTGGAAACAAGGCATTAAATAAGTAAGGGATAGGAATGAATGGATACTTAAATTATAAAATTAAAAAATCACTACTCAAACACATCTTTTGTGCTTCACTAAATCACCTTGATAACTATACAGTTGCCTCTTCAAATATGGAGATTTAATTTATGCATTTTTGGAATAATGCTAGCATTGCATTTATACCATTTTTTAATTTAGTTTAACATATTTTTGGACTTATGCGGTTAACTGTTAAACACTGGTAACAAATTCACGCTTTCGGAGGACGCATTTAATATATATTTTGAGCCACAATAAGGCATACTAAGACAAATTACATATCAATAATGCTATATTATGCAAAGACTAACATTTTAAAAGATCAGAATCACATTGAAATATTACACGGCCACTGAAAGTTGGTAGATGAGTGTGACAGACTAGGCCGCTCGAACAGCCGTCAGCAGAGACGGGAAATATGACTGCAGATGACTTCTAGCAGACAACTTTTGGACTTTTCCAGAGATCTCTCTGTTTTAACTCCAATGCTAAAATATGCTGTCTACTCTTGCATCAGCAGTAATGTAGTTTTACTGATATGTAATTTGTCTTGGTATGCCTTATTGTGGGTAAAAGTAGGTATATATTAAATGCGTCCTCCGAAAGCGTGAATTTGCTTCCAGTGTTTAACAGTAAATTCATGTATAGGATTTCTGATAAACTTCCTACGTTCTCATGTTTGAAATGACGAATGTATGTACAGTGAACCCTCAAAGATTCGGACAAAAGAGAGGACCACTTGTCCGAATTTTCTGGTGAATAATAAATGATATAAGAAACACCAAAAATAGAGTACTAATGTAGTGATAAACAAATTACCGTATATAAACCATGCATTTACCTGTGATAACATAATAAGAAACATTGTATCATTACTAGAGTGAATGAAATAATATTCCCACAAACAACAATTGTCAACTCTGTTTATGTTTCCCACCTCGGGCACCTGTGTCCAAGCAACTGATGAGGCAGCACCCACGGGCCTAAAATGTTCTTTGCTCTGGTTTGGGAATGCTTCATAGGGAAACTTCTTGGAGGCTTCTTAGCCCAGAACCCCCCAAATTTTGTCCGGATCTTCCGAAATCCAGATTTCCCGGGTCCGGATCTTCAAGGGTTTACTGTATCTTTACATAATTTAGCTAAATATCTTTCTCGTCAGGAACAGTCATCCCAACTATTATGAATAAACTCATTTAGAAATACAGTGGAATGTCGATATAACGTGAGATATGTTCCGAGAGAGGTCCCTTTAACCGAATTCGCACTTAATCGAAGTGTTGTTTCGATGGAATCATTTAGTTTGGTACTTGAGAGAAACACAAAATACTAAAAAGACTGAGAGTCTACCCAGATGCACCTCAACCCATTTCCTAGAATAAACAAAACATTGTTTTTTTGTAGGATTATGTTAAAACAAACACTCATAAATCAACACAGCTAAAATTAAGGGATGCAAAATGGTCTGGTGGGAGGGAGGGAGGTGAGGTGATATGTTTGACAGTTGATGCCAAGGTCTAGTGCTTATTTATTTATCTGTACTGAAGAGTGACTAAGTTTTTCTCTTATAAAATGTCACTGAACTAACATGGGAGAATATAATTAACATTGCTGGAATTCGTATAAGATGGTGATTAATTTGAATATAAACATGCCATAGCTTGCATTAGACATAAAAAGAGCAAAAATTTTTATCTCTTGTGCAAAATATATGACATTTATATTCAAATTATTCGCTGTCTTGCAAGGATTCTAGCAATATAAATTATATTCTCCTAACTTTAGTCTGTGACATTATATAAGATAAAAACTTTAAGCCTAAAACACCAAACCCTGGCTGGGAAGATGGGGAAGGGAGGGGGGGAGGGGGGAGAGGGAGGAAGGGAGGGGGGAAGGAAGGGAGGGGGGAAGGAAGGGAGGGGGGAAGGGGAGGTGAGAGTGACATGTTTGACAATTGGCTCTGAAGGTCGAGTGAAGTATTTATTTATTTATGTCCTTTAGCTTGAGTTTATGTTTTTTGCTTATAAAATGTCACAGAAGTGACCGGGGAGAATATAATTTACATTACTGGGATTCTTATAAGATAGTGATTAATTTGAATATAAATATGCTATAGTTTGCAGTAGACAAAAATTTTAGTAATCATTTTGAGTACATATACAGTACAGCTTTGCCCTTAGGACAGTGTAGCGTGCTCAGAGAAACATTAGGCGCAAAATTTTAAATATGATGCGCCAGATTGACTCGCGCAAAATAGGAAAAATTTGCTTTAAATTAAAACATTGTCCTTAATTGTGGGTGTCCCTTTAAATCAATAATTTTAAAATGAATCGCTTCAAATCGACATTCTACTGTACATCATTACTGTACTTCAGGACGAAATCAGACAGATTTGCAACAACCAATCAGCTGTAACTCTTGAGGAGGGGGCGGGTCATTTCTTCTCAGCTGGTAAAAAGCGCACTATAACTGAAAATTCCATAACTGAATGGTATTCAAGAAACCTAACCCATTCAGTTAGCAAGGGATACCTGTATACTGTTTTCCCATCTGGTCCCCAAGACATGGTGGAGACTATCAGTCGACTGGAAATGCCCAGAAAAGGGTCAACAAACTCGTGCCTGAGCTCTGGCACTTCAAGTGCCCAGAGGCATTAGAATACCTGCAGTTACCTAGCTTATACTGTAGGTGGGCAAAGGGTGAGTTAATAGAAATTTATAAACACATCAGAGGATATAACTCAGTTGTGTGTTCATACCTGGAACTAGCAAATGCCTGCCCCACTTGAGATCACAGCCTGAGGTTGAAAAATCACAAGTTTAGAAGATTTTCAGGGCCAACATTTTGAGTGAAAGTTGTAAACTCTTGGAACATTCAAGACCAGCGCAGGCTCAGATACAGATACATTCTGGAGCCAGTACATGTCCAGTACTTGCCAACAGTACATACAAGAGATATAACCCACTGTCCAATAGGCCAATCAATGACAAATAGGATACTGTAAATCTGAAACAGACTGCCATATGTTACCATCACTGTTTAAATTCTTTAGCACTTCAATGCTAACTTAATGAATCCTTTCCAACACACAAGTAAACCATGTCTATAAATTGAAACTTCCAAAATACTCTTAACACATCTCCAACACTGTTCTACAATATTACTTTCATATATCCAACACTTAAAAACTCTACCAACATTTTACTTCTAACATTGGTTTCATACTAATCTTTGGATATAGCTTCATAATTTTTCAAACAATTCAAAAACTCTCTACCCCTAGCACTAGAATAGTGATTTAAAAAAATCAAGAACTTAGCCTTTTTTGCAAACCTTTAAGCACGCTCCCAGTACAACCATTTTCCTAATTATTTAAATAGCTTTCACCCTATTGTGTTAAGTGAGAAAACCAGCCCAAAAGAGCATTGGAGTCCAGCAATCTTATACTGTACAGTATATCTCCTATCTTTATTCCAAGATTACAGAGACAGCTAAGGGAATTAACCTTACAACCTAACAATAGCTCTTGAAGTTTATCAGCACTAAAACTCTTTCTACTGTATCAATATATCCTGCAAATGTGAAGTTATTTGGCCTGTCCATTCTCAAATCATTGCTTAGATATGTCTTTATTGTTTTGGAGGTAACACACAATGACTTTTTGAACCACATTGCAAGTTAGTCAGATTTGCAATTTCTGGTTACTGGTTGGATATTATATTTTACTCAAGCCTTGAAAGTAGGTCATGATGATCTATAATCTATAAACAGCCAAGCATTTCAACAGTGGGTTGATGATAAAACTAAAGTAGAAAACAGAATGCCAAGTTCATTAAGGTAAGCTCCATGCTTTAGAAAGAATGAGAATGAAAAGAATACTAAGAACCGGGTAGCAATATCATGCCTTTATATCTTGACATTGACACCCATCTTCAGAACACATGATTCGATATTCAGTTTTTCCTGCCGATGCCAGAAGAACCCCAACCACACAGAAAAGTGCCAGGAATATCAACTGCAGCAAATATGGTACAACAGGGAAGATCAGCGTAGACATGATGTCACCCACAGCCCTGAAAATTAATAAAGAAATCTCAGAATTTTTTTATTTTAAACTTTGGAAAACTAAAATTCAGATGATTTCTGGCCTGGACCTTCTACTCCAAAACTTAGAAAATCCTCCAAATTTTGGGAATTTCTTTATGCAAGAATATTAAATACTGCTGACATTTAATTTTTCCATTAGCCTATTATTTTCTTATAAGTGTTCAGTACCGGGTATTTCTAACAATTTCAATACAGTACAGGTTGAACCTTACTAGTCTGGCAAGCTTGGGACCAGACTGGTGCAGGACTATGAAGAAAATTACATATATTGTATCTACCCAAAATTACGTGTTGAAAAATAACCATAACGTAACTCACAGCTTGGCCTGGGGTGGTAGGAAGAGGGCTAGGGGGATGTGACTTTAGTGATGAGTCTTGTGTTGCTATTATAAATTCAAAACTAATATAAAATACAGAAAAACAAGCAAAAAAATAATGTAAGGAATATTATCACAGATGTAATGTAATGGCCTACATGGTAAGTTAAAAGACTAAAACAAACTCACAACTTCCAGTACATATTTCCCAGCATTCATGAACCATGTCACCTCAACACTCGCCATAGCAACGCAGCTCAGCTGGGACATGGCCTTTACCGACTTCCTGGCAATGTCTTCCCCCCTCCCCCCACACACACTCTGCTCCCCCGCTCAGCCAGCTAATTTGTGTCCAAATAAATGTTTATTCCCTTTATGTGTTTGACCTTATAATTACTTCTTATACTTTTTTCACAATATGTAAGTAGAATTGCATGCACATGTGGTGTTGATTAATACAGTACAGTATACGTATTCTTTTTTTCTATATTTTCAATTTCTTTCCACTCTTTTTTTTCGCCCCCCAGGCTCCGTTGTGGGTCGTTTGAACTGTGCCCGGGTGGGCTAATTCCCGTAAAAAAAACAAAAAAAAAACATGTAACCGAGTATAATTTTTATTATTTTTTTTAGAAAGTTCTGTATATATCTACCCAAAATTATGAGTTGAAAAATAACCAGTGATGTTAACAGCTCCAAATGCAAAAAAAATTACTGTATTTGTAAGTCTTCATTTGTATCGGGGTATTTGTAGATTTAAAGCAGCATATACAGTACAGTGAATGAGGTTCAGTTCTTCATGTAGCAACATAAAGAAAGAATCTAGGGGTATGGTAGGCAAGTCTAGGATAAAAGAGACTACTGGTAAAGTTAGCCTACTGCGAGCATGTCTCAGGTAGCTATCGTTCAGCAAAAATGACCTACGGATATGCATGAATTTTAATCCCTCAAAACATTATGTATATATAGTTTGATGCCCTACTCTTTGCATAAAAATTTGATCACAAAAACTTGAATTGTACTTGAGTGTATACGCTAAAAAAAGATAAATACTGTACTGTACTGTATAGAATCACCAACCACTATTAGTGAGCTGTGGTATTTGCAAACAATGTTATTCATTATATCACTGGTTACAGTGGCATTGCATGGACAGCTGGCCAAGTGGAAATTTCACAAACTAACAACAAGGCTGCCAGATACAGATTGTGTCAAACCATCGAAGCTGACAAACCATCAGTTCCTGAACTACTCGAGTTCAACTTGTATTGTGTAATTATAAACTGCACTAAATATTATCTTTGTTTACTAGAAGAAGATATGTTCTCGCTATACTGTACAGTACTTATATACTACACTGTACACATTATTTCTTTGAATTTATTCCAAAATTTGGAAAGGACCAGGTCCAAAATGAATAAAATTTTAGAGGTTCCACTGTATTTTCTAAAGTTACTCAGTTTCTGCCCTATTCTAAAGCATTTATGATTTATTACAGACTCCCTCAGGAATAAGTGATATGACTTTCCTAAAGAACATTCTTACCAATGCATCACAGATAGAGAAAACTTACTTGCTTGCTTGGCCAATAAGGGCGATGGCTATATTAATTCTCTTGCGCAAGAAGATGAGCACTAATAAACAGACCACAAAGATTGTCACTGTAATGATGAATAATATCAACCATGTTGTTTCTAGTTCTGTATATCTGCTTACTTCTGTTGTATACTCAAATTCTGCTCGAGACATTGTAGAGTTGTCAACACTCTTTCGCAGGGTGAGATACTTGTTGAGGGTGTAGTATGCTCCTGTATAAATAATGCATCAAGAAAATAATTAAAAGAATATAAAACTACTGGGTACTAATGACTACAGATAGAACTGTGCTTGAAAGCAATACAGCCTTTGTCTATATGCCACAAATAATAAATTTTTTGTCTTAAATAAAAATTTTTATCAAATTAAATAACAGTAATTTGAATTTAAGAAATAACATTTTATAAACAAAATTATTTGGTTCATTTGAAAGTGGACAAATACATGGTCAGAAAGAAGATAGAAGAGAAAATCAACTGAACTAATAAAATCCCACTTTATATCTGGAGAGATACAAGGATATGACTCAAAACATGAGATTTTTCATCATTTTACAAGATGGTTCCTGCATAACCATTACAACTATATGACCAATAATTTTGGCCACACTGAGGTACATTGAATGAATCATTGGTTCAGACTACAGTAGTTGCATGGTACACTCAGTACATTTATCACACCACCCTAAAAAAGCTTAGTGAATCTAACATCACTCTTCAAACCTAAACAGCTTAGATAGTGACCCATTTGCTTACTTGTTTATCTACAGTAATTTCACAGAGAAGTGGTTAAATCTTCTTTCCTTCACAGCCATAGAGTAGAGCTACATAAACCAAAGTTGTTCCCCCCCCCCCCAAGAGAAGACAACAGCGACCATAAATAGATGATGAGCTTCTTTTGTCCCACAATTATCAACATCTATATAATCAAAATCTTTCATCACCATAAATGTTACGAACCACGCCATCAATTGTCATGATCTACCTACCCAGCACTACAAACCACGCCATCTATTGTCCTGATCTACCTACCCAGCACCACGAGCAACGCCATCTAGGGACGAAACCCGAGTATGACTACTCTTAGTTACCACTCCGGGGTTTCCCTTCTCCATATCCTGGTTGTTGCGTCACCTCCTCAAAGTCTTCTTCGTCAGCTCCAGTTCGAGGAGAGTTCAGTTCACTCTGGGAAGTGACCACAGGATCACCTATCCTGGAAACCTACGGCACAGTGACTACCTACCGTCTTCTACAATACTCAGCCTTACTCGTCAGCCATCTCAGCTCCGCACTTAAGTATTTGTAATCTTATATTGCCTCCCCACGTCCACCTTGCTTCAAAATTGTTGTATGTTGTATAAATATGTATATACTGTTAATGTTTAGGTTAAGTATGGTTAAGGGTAAATTATAGAAAGCTGAATAATTTGTTAAGGAATTTATGGTACTTTATTATACACAACAAAAACTCGCATCCTTTGTCTACCCTTTTATAGTCCGATTGTCTTTGTTTTTTATTGTTGTTGCCTGTTGGGATCTGGGTAGACTTTTAACTATATTCTAAATCCCCAACTCGTAACATCTTTCATCACCATAAATTTAAGTTTGGTGCCTGATTTCTGCTCGAGTAAATTGTTGTGGCTTGTGACAACTTTTCCTCCTCACGTCCCTTCCTTAGCTAGTAGTGTTTTATGTCATCAAAGAGGAAATATCTGGCAATTCCAACGATGCATCTCACAGAAAGACACAGAAGATTGAAGAATTGGTAGATTACCTGAGTAAATTCAGAAATGATAGCTTGTGTGTGAGCTTCAGCAATAGTGACACTGTTGAATTAGTCATCAGCAGAAGAGAAGTGCTTACAGACCTAGAAGAAAGCGAGGTAGAAGTGCTTCTCCATGTGTTGCACAAGTACCGAGTAGAATTGCATTGCCATTACCACCGTGAATGATCTTTTGTTTGTTTTGCTTTTACCATGTTGATGCCCCATAACCATACACCTGTTTTATATTATTACTGAAAGAAATACATCAATCTGAGGGCACTTGTATTTGGAAAGTACAGGGACAGGGACCAACAGAATTATCATGACTCAAATCCACAATCCTCATAAGCCCAGCCCTTTCAAGTCTCAGTCTCCATAATTATCAAATAAAAATAGTAAAAATGCAATACCCTATATGATTATTTTCATCTAGACAGATTGTTTTACTTTTATCATCATAATACTGTAAGTGGTTTGTGCCTTATTGAAAATTTTCATTAACCTGAAAAGTTGCAGGAGTAAGAGAGTGGGGTCAGGAAAGTGATTGCTCCTCTCCTGGTCATCGGAACTCCAAGGTATCAATGAAACTTATGGGGTATTTCCCCAATATGTAATCGTCGCTTATGCGAAGCGGCAGTTGATGAGACATCGGTTTTTAGGGTACACCTGTATATTATTTCTCATTTTTTATTTATTTTGTTATTTATTCATTTTTTTCACTCCCTAAGCCCCAATGTGGGTTGGTGATAAAAACTTGAAAGAATACAACTTCAAACTATTTGTAATACTTACCAAAACCAGAAAGTCCAACAAAGGCAACCAATGAGAACCAAATCATGATGGCTGAGATGAACCGAAGGAGTATGATCCAAAGTAATGACACAAGCATTGCAATACCAAAACCAACCAGCAGAACCCACCAAGTTGTCTTTACATCTTGAAACACACCTTCAGCCACCTGAATGAAACAAGGATAAATATTACTTTACAAAAATTATTTTATTAAAGCTAACCTCAAGGTGAATCTACTATAATGTATCAGCAAACTAGTTTTTTTATGTATTTCCATTATATTACACGATGCCTTTCGAAGTTAAAAAAGCTAACAAACTAGTTGAATATGCAAAAAAAAAATTCCTTAAAGAAAAGACGATCTGCACAAAATCTACTTAATGTTTTAGTCATACAAGATGTTGATGCAGATTTTGTGAAAAGTCAGAATCTATACATCTACAACATTTTCTCTCTTTATCATTACTCTCTCCTTCCATGCTATGTAACTCATTTTCCTCCTATTACTTCAATCTGATCTAATTTTCTAATTGTTTTCTAGTTATTTCTTTCATCTGGATGTCCATCTAACCACAGCACTTCTCCCTCCCACTGCTTATCACCACTTTATCATTTTCTTAGCTCATAATCAAGCAGTCTTCTCTCACAGTTTTTCTTGTCAAAACTATTTCTACACCTGACACATACAGTTCACAGGTTCAACAAAACAATCATCAGAACAGATGTCTTTCACCATTTCTTCAGTAAACTCTTCACAACAGCCCACCTACTAAAGTTCATGCCTCCTCAATCACTATTTACATCATCCAATTCACATTTGTATGTGTGGTTGTGCCATTACTGTCTGCCATATCAACTTGCTTCCCATTTTCCTAGCTAACCTTTATTCAATCTACATCCACTTCCATGGAATATACTGAAGGCTAGTGAGCTTTAAATCCTCAATTAACTCCAAATATTTCTTAAGAAACCATTTATAAGATTTTTTCAATCAATGGGAGTTACTAAGATGATATCCTCACTGTCTTTCAAAGCATAAGATTTTTTTTTTAATTAAAAAACTTTGGTCTGTGTACATCTACATTGTTGATAAGAGAATCTGCCACAAAAAGGAGTGACCTTAATCATGGGGCCTTAAGAATGTACATCAACAATAAGCTTTGAGCACACCATTTTAAATGTCCTTCAATCGTGATTGTCAACAGGACTGAAGCCACAGTACAGTGCATGGGTTAGAGGTATTATAAAAAAATAAAATAAAAAAAATAATAAAAAAATAAAAATCAATTGTAATACTAACACCCCTGAGAGAAAAAAGGACTCACAAGCCATATATATATATAAACCTTAAAATTTGAACTTTAATACAACAGAATCAGAACCCTTATCCTGCTGTATGGAATTGAAGTAGGATGCCCCATAACATTACCTGTTCCAACTACAGTAACACAATCACCTAGTATCTACAAGTGATTATATCACTTGACATTAACCCCGTAACCATCTGACATCTATCAAAATCATATGAGTACCACAATCACTTCACATCTTCTACAAACATATGATATCTTCATAGTATCCTGACATATTCCACAAATGTTTGTAATCAACCATAACTTCTGGAGATCTTTCAACATTCAGGAGTATCAGTAACTCACAACCTCACTTGCATATATTCCTTCACTTGTTTGTAGTGCATTTTTTATTTCAGTGGCAGATCCAAGGAGATATCCTATCTATGTGGCAGGTGACCCTCAACCCCTAACAGTACTGTCCTCTTTTAGTTTTACATTTGAATTTCTACTTAACATTGCCCATGTTAGTTGAGGAATGTAATCCTTTCTCTCATTAGTTTGTCAATCAGATGCTACCAATTTAACCCCAGTACCCCATAGCTGATTTCTTGCCCTCGATGAGTGCTCCCTGGCCATCAATCTCTGGATCTGTCCACGGGTTACCCTGTATATATCCATCAATCTTCTGAATTAAACTCACTAGGTCTTTCGTGTTGTATATCTATTTCTTATTATTTCCATAAAACTCATTGTTATTTCTAATTCATACTACATCAACTATAATATACTTCTCATTCATTGTAGTCATCGACTTGCCAAAGGAAAATGTGATACCATTTTAAGCACATAATCTTCATACAACTCCTTGGTTGGTGTCTTACCATCCATAGATTTTATCACATTCCAACCCCAACTGTCATGTGTTGTAACTCTGAAATTATGGTGTAATGACACTATGGTCATGGGGTCATTTATCCTTATGTTTGTCTCAGGAATACACCCCCAGAATTATGAAATGTATTTCCGAAACACCCTGTATATAAGAGAAATACCGGTAGTGAATGAGATAGGAAAGATGGTAAGAAACCAACCAAGGAGTTGTATGAAGATTATGTGCGTAAAATGGTATCACATTTTCCTTACTTATATCAATATTTCTCTTATCTATACCACAATTCTCTAACCTGTATCACTATTTTTCTTACCTGTATCACTGTCTCTTACCTTTGTATCACTAATTTATGAAAAAAAAACAAGCAATAAAGCCCAGAAAGAAATAAAGCCCAGCAAGCAATAAGGCCAACATGCAACAAAGAAAACTCCTGAGTGAAATTATTAATGGTTATGTTGCATGTGATGCCAAACAAGGTATTCAAGATACAACGTATCAATAGTTAACATATATCCCTCATTCATCCACACAGAAACACAATGATAAACCTTTCAAAATGGCTTTGCATTCTTTGATGGTTAAAATATTTTTTATTTGTGAGATATATTCTGTTATCAATGAGTTTTTTGCATATATAAATTTTTATAATACCCAAGAGGACACAACTTCAAGGTGTCATTTTGGCTGAATATAATGAAGTACTTTTTCACACACAGTATGTTAGACTTATGGTAAAGTCTTATCAGCTCAAGCTGTGGAAGTAAGAACAGTAGTGGGCTTCAAAATAGCCCTGAACAAGATTATCAAGAACAATGGAGAGATTCTACATAGGCCATTACGTAAAACATAAAACAAACAAAAACACACACTCTTATCTGGCAACCTTGAGACCAGGGCCATGACAGATGATAAAAATTCCCATCACTATATAGGTTGATAATTAATTACTGACACAGCCACAAAAAGTATCGGTACTCCTGGGTCAAGCTGGGGTTGGTGGTGGAGTGGATGATTACCTTTGACCATGACTGTACATACACAATCCAAGCTCATTTTTTTATCCAGTAATACCCCGATTTACGCGGTCACTTGAACCCGCGGAGGTCTGCGTAAAACGAGAAACGCGTAAATGGAATAACAGAACATATGGGATGAATTGAAATAGAGACTGGGTCGACTCCCAAATTCCACTTTTTCCGACACAATACCTATGTTGTAGTAAAAATAACATCTTAATTTTATGATGGTATGCACACACAATTAATATTTAAGAGAAACACAGTCGCCAGGTTAATGTCCATTAAAATAATGGAATCAACTCCCCCCCACGCTGGCTGGCTCCTCCCTCTCTCTCTGAGAAATGTTTGGGGGAAAACACTAGATTTTAAGGTATAGTAATAAATAATACCTCAAACTAAAGTTAGGATAATAAAATTGACATTGCTGGATTCCTTGCAAGACCAGGAATATTTTGTATATACACGTCATATATTTTGCACAAAAGATAACATATTTGCTCTGAGTAAACAAAATTCTTACATTAGATCAAAAATTTGTATGACTAATGCAAAATCTATGATGTTTATATTCAAAATGATCATCATATTGTAAGAATTCCAGCAATATAAATTATATTCTGGCCGGGTAATTTGTATGAATTTTATGAGCTAAAACAAATATCTTCAGTAAATAAAAAAAGTATACTTCACCCAGACACCATCTGTCAATCAAAATACCCCACCTCAGGCTCCCCCACCTCTTCCCACGCTCGCTGGGTCCCTCCCTCCCTCCCTACCCCCCATCTTCCCTCCCTACCAGAGAAAAGTTTGGGTTTAAACAGTATATTTACATTTTTAGTAATAAATAATACCTGAGACTAAAGTTAGGATAATATAATTGACATTGCTGGATTCCTTGCAAGACCAGGAATATTTTGAATATAAACGTCATATATTTTGCACAAAAGATAACATATTTGCTCTGAGTAAACAAAATTCTTACATTAGACCTAAAATTTGTATGTCTAATGCAAAATCTATGATGTTTATATTCAAAATGATCATCATATTGTAAGAATTCCAGCAATGTAAATTACATTCTGGCCGGGTAATTTGTATGAATTTTACGAGCTAAATAAAAAAGATTATACTTCACCCACGTATATGAGTAGATGCACCGCGTAAAGTGGAGTAAAGTGGGAATTCCGGTTCTGGCTTGGTACCGCGTAAATGTAGAAAAACTTAAACGAGAACCGTGTAAAGCGGGGTATTACTGTACTACAGTATTAACCTATCTAAAGCATTTCATGAATTCTATTTTCAAAATTTGTTACTTTTAGGGTAGAATACTGTAGTACTATTTCTAGTCCCTAGGAATGGAGATTTAATCTTTAACAATAAGAGTAAGGACATTAAAGATACTTTACTTTTTATTAATTTGTACTGTACTGCGGTTCTATTTCATGGATCGGTAGAGAAGAGGAATTTTGTCAGCAGACTTTAACTGACCTTCTGTGGTTTGGAAATTTCAATAAACTAACATTGGTCAGGTTTCAAGGGTGCCAGATTTGAGGGGCTCAACCTGTATATTCATCTAGGATCTATTACCCTTTCTCCATTCCTACATAAGTAGGTGGAGCTGGGGTTTCAATTTTTCCAAAGAAAGAAAGGCACATAGTGTATGAGAATAATTAATAAAATAAATAAATAATTAAATAAATGAGGAAGCAAGCATCAAGTATCTACACAAACATTGAAGTCCTTAAGAATAAATATTAAACAATACTGTACATTGACATGTAAAAGCTATTTCTCTAGACTGTATTAAATTCCAATCATATCAAATAAGCATGAAGAAATTTATGTGTGAACCTCAAGGCATCAGGATATACTCAAAACACAACAGTTTGAAAAAATCTGATGAACATGTTCATGGTCAAGGCTGCAAATATGTGCCATTGACTAAATAATTTTCTCTTCTTTGCAAAAACTGTAACTGCTTTTGCAAATTTTTGCCCCATATAATAAATCATAAAATTGTGGCAGAAAATGTTAAAGCAAAACAAAACCTTAATCATGAAACTCAAACAAGGAACAAACATAAACAAAAGAAATTTGTCACACACTCCATACACTACCACAATAAATGCTATTGTGGAACTGAACTGATTGCTGTCAAAATGAAAATTACCTCTTATATACTCTATTGACTTCTTCAGTAATTATTGGTTTCTTCTTAATTAAGAATCATAAATGCTGTCCTTTAGCAATACCATACTGATCATTACAAATAATGAAACTACTTAAGCCATATGACATTAAATTGGAAAGTAAAAAATTGAGCATGGATTGAAACACTCATTGTTTACTAATGTATATAGACGTACAGTTACTTGACTTTTTATATTGCTGCACAATGGGTTTAAGAGGGAGTTGATCCAGCTAGCTCTCAAATTTCAATTATTCAAATACTGTACGTCTAACTTAAGCAGCTGACCATGCCACTGAGGTCACAATTAGTGTCATGGACATTCTTGAAATAAAAACTGGTAAACCTTAGAAAATGTGCATATGATTAGACAAATATCAACAAATACTATAGATTCAATGCTCCAGTACTTTAGTGATTCCTTTTACAGGTAAGCAATGCAATTCTTAATTCTTTTATGAAAAAACAAAGGGTGTAAGTCCTCTTTTATCAATCAATTCAAACCATTTCTTTAATTAATACAAGTACAGGTTGTACCTCCCTAGTCCGGCATTCTGTGGTCCGGAAACTCCTGTGGTCCGGAACGATTTTAGTTTGTCCAATAGGTAGATAGGCAGCTTTTTTTTTTTTTTTTTTTACTTATCTGATTATTATTATTACAGGAGTATTAAATTTTTGCCCCTCAGGCCCCAATGTGGGTCAGTGACCTATGCCCGGGTGGGCTAATCCCCTTAAAAAACAAAAAAAATAAAACAAAGCCGCGGGAAATTAAGGTTTGTTTACATCCGGCAGTTCGGCTGCTCTCTCTCTCTCTCTCTCTGCTTGTCTATACAGAGTACAACATTTAACCCTTCAATATATATATGAGCAGTAAATAAGTGTTGCTTTCATATTCTTATGTAGAGTAATGACGATATGTTTTCACATGTGCGCACTTACATACGCGCAGTCTCACTTTTTTTTTACCATTAATGGTTAGCTACTTATATTGTTCCATTTATTAACATTAAATAACATTACAGGTACTTCAAACAGCCATATTAATTTTTTTACATTAATTTTACTACAGCTAAAATCAGGGTCTTATTTTCTTCAGTTTTATATGTAGAACCAATCAGTCGCTGGTTTCGTAAGCTTTAACATAAACAATGCCGGCAGCCGTCTCGTCTCCTCTAATATTCCACGTATTATTAATAAATTGTATTGTTAATTTTGCACACACAAACATTAATTCAATAAAAACAAATTCAGAAACATTAATTAAAATATATATGAACAGTAAATAAGTGTTGCTTTCATATTCTTATGTAAAGTAATGACGATATGTTTTCACATGTGCGCATGCGCACTTACATATGCGATCTCTCTTTTTTCTTTACCATTATCATTAGCTACTTCTATTGTTCCATTTATTAACATTAAATAACATTACTTAAAAACAACCATATTAATTTTACTACAGCTACAACCAAGGTCTTATTTTCTTCAGTTTTATATGTAGAACCAGTCAGTCACTGGTTTTGTAATCAAAAACAATGCTGTGTCATTTCCTCGTGTGTTTTAATATTCAACGTATTATTAATGAATGGTATTGCTCATTTTGCACACATAAACATTAATTCAATAAAAAAGACATTCAGTAATAAACAATAATGAATCTTTTGTACATAAGAGAAATGACGCTGTTTACACGATTATGCATGTCGTCTGCACGTTGGCGGGCCGTTCAAACCAGTCAAAATTCAAGTTTCCGCCGTCAAAATTTTTTTTTATTTATTTTTTTGTGTGTTCCAATAAAATACGTTAAGAATTAAAAACCTCGCGAAATTTGAGAAGCTACTATACGACATTTAATCCTTCAAAAGAGACCATGATGCAGAGAAAGTGTTGCTAGTGCTTCCAAGCATAAGCACAAGTCACGATCTATCCATGAAAAGGGTGAATTTCCATGGTCCGGCAATTTCCATGGTCCGGCACTGGTCAGGTCCCGAGGTTGCCGGACTAGAGAGGTACAACCTGTACAGTACTGTACATTATCGGCAAATACCATGGAATGAATACTATTTAGAGAGTCATACATCTGCAGCTGATTTCTACAAAGATTTCTTCATAGTTTTTTATACAGTAGATCTTTTCAGTTCCAATTTAGAATCTAACCTAAAGGGATTACCCTTCACATGAGACACGAACATACAAAAAAAATGTATGCTGTTAAACTATTTTACCTCCGTTGCCTTATAGAACTTCCCAATGGATATTGTAGCCTTGTTTAGAATATCTGGTGTCACAGTAACACCGGCATCATTGGTTATATCTTGGTCGTTGAACTTAATGTCTTCATGGATAGTGGGGATACAACGTCCAGCCACTAGAACAAAAATAGTTTACTGTACATTCAAATACAGTACTGTACTCTATTATCACTAGAAAACAAAAAATAAATAAATAAAGGATTAAGCACACAACTCTCCCTTTCAGCATGAACTCCTCTCACAAAGATGAAATACAGTGATATCCTCTTTAGCTGGAATAATTAGTGCAGAGCTCTTCGGGGCCGAGAAATTTCCGGGCAGACGACTCTCTTAAACCCGGAAAAATTGCACATCCCTGGAATTTTTCCGGGTACTATAAGTACTGTAGTATTAGGAAAAGTTTCCGAGAATCTAAACTATGCACCTTGCCTAGACAGATACTAGCCCATATCCCCGGAATGTTTCTGGGTGCTGGGGTAAGTTTTCTTAAAGTCTTATAGAGTTTAAAATACACATCTCATCATCTCATCTCGCATGGACAAGCAATCTCCCATTGCATTTCAACGGCGGGCACTTGCAAAAATATTTATGGTTAGCAAAAGTGTATAAAATTTTATTTGCAGGATCTGTTCTAATTCTTAGAGAGATGAATTTTATACCATAATGATCCCAAATAAATTCTATATAAGACTGTTCCAATAATAAATTCCTAAATAAAATATTCTGACAGAATAATGATGGGGACCCCAATCTTAAAAAAAAGAAAAAAAAAGATACAGGAGTCAATAAAATCAGTTCTAATTAAGTTAAAAACATCATTTTTTTCATCTAAATAATCCTGAATGGTTTATCTAAAAGTCTGGTTCAATAAATTTATATAATACAGTACAGGAGTGTGAGGCATGAATGAAGCTGTGTCACAACGAAGACAGTGAAATTTTCCATTCAGTATTGGGGAAATTTTTCCCAAATCCACACAGCTATATACAGTATATTTACAAAAATACCACTATACATGTACAATATATTGTAAATACTGTATACAGCACTACTACTATACTGTACTGTATACTGTATAGCGTATTTTACAGTAAACAAGATACACGGCCATATAAGATGCAACCCCACCATTTTAGCAGGGCGTATTTAGGAAAAAAAAGTTGAGTGTATTTACCTCCTGTAGCTATTATTTTCTTAAAACAATACATACAGTACTAATAAATGTGAGGAACAAATAAAACTAATGCCAATAAATAAGTTACAACAAAAAATAATTTACGTATTGCCAAACCAGTAACTAAAAGCCAAATGAAAGCTTAATACAGTCACCATTAACATATACATCTGTACTTTGTTCACTTTAGCAACGGTGACGCTACCTCCACTGATTCCCAAGCAACGCCCCCCCCACCAACTGCTGCGACGTCCTCCCACTTCCCCACTGTGCCAGCTAACTCGTGTGCAAAGAATTGTATACTGTATTCCCTTAAGGCAATTATTTTTTTTTATTTTTTTCACAATATTTATGTAGGATGGCGTGTGCATGTAACTGAGTAAAAATAGATGAAGAAAGTTACATATATCTACCTGAAAATATGAGTTGAAAAACAACCATAACACCTCACAGCTGGGCCCAGTAGCCTGGTGGTTACAGTGATGAGTCTAACCTGGCTACAATGCCCCAGCGATGTTAACAGATGCAAATGTGAAAAGAATGTTATCTGTAAATCTTCATTTATATCAGGTATTTGTAGATTTAAAAATACAGTAAGATCTCATATTTCGTGCGATTTCATTTCAGGTTTTTTTTTTATTTCGCAAGCAATATTTATTTATTTATTTATTTATTTATTTTTTTTTTTAACGGGGATTAGTCCACCCGGGCACAGGTCACTGACCCACATCGGGGCCTGGGGGGATGATGATGATGATGATAATAATAATAATAATAATAATAATAATAATAATAATAATAATAATAATAATAATAATAATAATAATAATTCAGATAAGTAAAATTTATAATAAAAAATAAAAAAATAAAAATACAATAAAATAATAATGATAACAATAATAATAATAATAATAATAAACACAATAAAGAAATACAAAAATGAAAAAAAAGATCAAGAGTGAGAAACAATATGTGTATGTTGTGTTGTAAATGGCAAGAGAAACAACTGCGACCCTGTAATTATGAGTAAATGAGGCACAAAGTCATATCAGCAACCTGGGACTTGGTCACAATTTTCGTGATGCCATATGGCAGCAGGGTCTACTATTAGACAACACATTATGCTTCCAATATCTTCCCAGGCAGCAGTACCTCCCTGTTTGGTAGCTGCCTACTACCTCTTAATGTAACCAAGTCTTATATTTGGCATAAAATATCATGAGTTTCACGAGATCCAGCCAGCTGAACGAGAGCAAGCTGAACGCGAGATCCAGCAAGCTGAATGCTGGCCACCATCTTGAATGACGTCAAAGTCCTCATACCAGTTACAGTCATTTCTGCTACAACGCCTGTTTTGTCAACGTGAATTGGTTGTTACGCAACTGATGAATAGGGGAACGCTGTTTGCAAAACGCAAACTTTTGCATACGAATGTTGGCTATAGTGCAATTCCATCCTCAACGTTTAAAGCATGGCACAGGGTTATGCAATGTATACAGTTCACGTTCGACATCACATGTTCAGTTGATTCGTGTCTTTTGTTTGTGAAGTGTTTTTTGAGAGGTACTCTGTAAATTTCTTTCTTTTTTTGCAAATTTAGCTGTTACCCATAAATACTGTATGAAAGGAATAAGTAAAAATAATGTTTCGCAGTGAGGACTAATAACGGTTTACACCAGCGCTCTCTGTTCACATCACATGATCAGTTGAATCGCACGGTTTTTGTCAATTGCTCCGTGATTTTCGCTGTTTTCTCCAATTTTGTTGCGTTAGCGATGAATATGGAAAGACAAGGTTAGAAGAATGTTTCCAAGAAGCGTTCTGGTGATCGAATTGCCGGTGGTGAACGTAAAAGAGGTTTACAAGAACGCAACTATGGCATTGTAGCCCGTGCCATCCTAGCGACCGCCCGGGCTGCTATTGTGTGCTTTTTTTGGGTGGTGCTACCACCTGTCGAGTCAAGATGATGGCCTCTACCTCTACTGGAGGTCCTACTGGTGCTGGTGGCTGTGGGACAGACCCACCTAAGTGGCCAAATAAGGAAAAGGAGAAGCAGGACTATCATAAGGGAGTTAAGTTTGCCAAGTAGTTGATGCAGGATAAGCAGCGTGTGATTAAGTTACTTGAGGAAGGCCTAAAAACTAGTTTCCGGAAAGCGCATTCAGGTCAATAAAGGCAGAATTTGTATCATTTGGAGGTTATAAATGGGAAAATCAGAGGTTGATGTAGAGTGGCCAGTCTATATTGTTATTTTCCCATTAGTTTATGTATTTGCATTTGGCGAATTTGAATTTGGCGCAATTTTTCCAGTCTATATTACTCGCGAAATACAAAATCTTACTGTAAATGTAACAGGTATGGCATTAATAGATTGTAATGCTTGTAAGAGTTCAGATATGGTTACTGCTTAGCTACCTCTGATGAAGTTGGGTGTCTGCTGTATGGATGTTAATCATCTCAGGTTATCGTCATCAGTACAGTACAGAGTAGTTATCGATCAAGCTTTTATATTTACAATAATTATTTTTTAATTAATTAAAAATAATAACAAATTTAATTCTGGAGTTGGGTTAGGTAGAATTTAGCCTACTGGAGACAGCAACTGGAGGATTCAGCTTATGGGAGACCTCAACTTCACATATAGGATGCAGGCTGATTTTTTGGGGCCATTTTTTCAGGAAAAAAAAGTGCATCTGATATGCCATAAGATACAGTACTCTCCAGCAAATGCTGTCATCTTGAGCCAAGATTAGGCAGACACTGTCCACTTTGTTGAATGTAATATATAACTGTAATCACCTTTATGTATTAACTCTTGCGATGGAGGTAGAGTGGGATATTATTCGGTCATGTTACTGACCTAACCTGATGCAATGTCAGGTCACCCATTGTCGAAGTGGGGGATTAGTGGGTCTTATGACCTGAAGATGTCTTGAATAAAGATGAAGGCTAAGGTGCTCCAGTGTTTCCAACTTACTGAATGTACAGAATCTCAAAAAGGTAAAGTATCTGTCCACAGTCTGTGTGATGATAGATATTGGAATATGCGCGTTCCTGCCCTGTAATGCAATGTGTAATTACTTCACCGTAATGATTATGATGTTTAGTTACCAAATGTAGTAGGATCAGTATGCTACAGAGCCATACATACCAACTTCCCTGGGACATCCCTAGTAGCATGTAGCATTAAGAAAGTCATCAGACCCATCCTGACAGATACTTTGTTTTGAGATACTGTACAGTAAATTATGCGTAACTGTAATCCATTTTTAAGTCTTAACACTGTATTCTTGGCCGATTGTGTCCTGGTACAATAATGTTCAGTACTGCACTACATAAACTATGCAAAAACAACAGCTAGCAAGGGAACAACCTTCTACACTGGCAGATTATGAACTAAGCGATCCAAGCAACTAGGCCACCCATGTCCCTGGCACATGGGATGCACTGGCATGATGCAATTTCTCGGACCCCCTGGAAAATTTATTCCCAAACCCAGAATGGAAAGGTTTGGAGAGATTTTCTTGGAACCTTCTTGGAATTTCTTTTTTCTGAAAAAAAAAAAAAAAAAAAACACCTGATCTTCGTCTTTGGAAACTCGTTCGCAGGCCCAGAATGGCGAGAATTTTCCCGGAATTTCTCCGGCCCGATTTCAATTCCGGCTATTGGAGAGTTTTGGGATCGAGGATTCCAGCTAATGAGGAGATTACTGTATTTGGGTTAATCAAAACTCCAGTGACTGATTTAATTAATCTACACTACAAAATGGTTCTCTTCTCCACAAATATGTTCCGACATCCTTTAGTTACCATTATGGACTATCCACGTCTCAACCCTTAAGCCCCGGGTTAGGGTGCTGCTGGCAATACCCTCCCGCGAGGTTAAATCGTGAAAAAAATAAACTTAAAAAAAAAAAAAAAAAATGGCAGGAAAATAAGCAAACATTCTGGACTGTCACCCGGGGCATGCTAGTCGGACGTTCTGGAACGTTACCCGGGGCCCAAGGGTTAATGACTGATATTCCCACACTTCACAAGTGCCTTTAAATCCTGAATACTGTATTCAAATGTATCTATTTTTTTCTCCCCAGAAATGTGAAAACTTTAGAGGTTTAAATAATGAAAATATTCAATCTGATAATTTTCAAATGTTCACTGATCATTATCCTACCTTAAATTCAAAAGAATAGACATTTGTATTACATATTCTGGCCCTTTGGGTATATTTTCCAAAAGTTCGTGTCTGTAGTACAATACAGTGGTCCCTCGGTTAACGAACTCAATCCGTTCCAGCAGGTTGTTCGTTAACCAAAAAGTTCGTTAACCGAAACCATTGTTTCAATGGGTTTTTGGGTAATTGGTTCCAGCTCACCGAAAATTGCCTAAATTCAACAAAAATGGTAGAAAAGTTCACTTACTTTGAGGTGTGTATGTAGAAGGCTCCTGGATGATGATGATGATGTGCATTTGAAGTGGGAGGTGGAGGAGGAGAAGGGAAAAGAGAAGGCATTGGGGTGGAAGAGAAGTCACCCCATGGCACCATTTTACCCATAAAATTTTAGTTCTCTTTGTGTATTTCAAGATTATTTTCTTTAAATCAACACTGCACTGCGCTATATATTGTCAATATGTAAAATAAATTTCAAAATGAGCAATAATTTGCTTGGAAACACAAAAAAAAACATTTAGTTGAAGAGAGTCAAGCAAGATGTTACCTCCAGTGAAAACAGAGAGAGACTAACGCCTGTTTGCTGTGTTAAGAGGCTGGATGCCGCGCATTAAACTAGTCCCTTTACCTTCAATTATGTTCAATAATTGTTAAAATGACTAAAAAATTGAATATTAAACTTTTAAAATTATTGAATAGTATAAACTTCTTGATATTTACTAAAATAGTAAGGAATTTAAGCCCGAGAACGGATTAATGTATTGGTGGACTGATACTAAAGCTGGTTGCCTGGCCAGTGCCAGCGAAAACATGTTGAGGTCGGTTCGTAAGAAATTCGTTAACCGAATTTTTGTTCGTTAACCGAATTGAAGATTCTTATGGAAGGCAGTTCGTTAACCGAAATTTCGTTAACCGAGGGATCACTGTATTGCCCTGTACATATAATTTGAATTTGATTTCTGCATTAAGTTTTCTGGGGACTCTGCTTCAATATTCATAAACAATTTGTACACTGCCAGTCCCAAGGAACACATAGTCTATTTATACAGTCGACTACACAGCAGTCCCCACTCCTATATAATAAGTTCTTTTGTCATCAGATACTAATAAATATTGTCAATTCACAATGTTCTTGAAGAGTACAGAGTTTTACAAGTTATACATTTACAGTACAGTTTCTTTACCAAGCATATTATAAATCAATTAATCATTTAAAATCCACAATATTGGAATCACTAAATTACATTTTATTTACGTTGAAGACCTCCAGATGGCTGAACCTACTACTGCCTGATCCTCGAAACCAATTTTTGTTATACAGAAGGTCTATGTCCATTGAAGATTAAATTATGTAATGGATATTTCTTGGAGCAGGCAGCTACAACAACACCTTTCCATCACACAATTTCCTCCCAACAATACAGGCATTTGGTTTATCTTACCTTTGGACTTCACCTCTACTACAATACAACATAACCAAAGGAAAAATGAAGTTTCAGCCATGATTGAGTTTCTATAAACTAGGTGGGCATGATACAGTTTATTAACATGAGTTTTAATTATAACATTATGATTTTAACTTTCTGAAAGCTGGATAAACCACGAAAAATACAATGCATTAGGATTTACGAATTATATATGTTGCAGCAAAGCAAGATGGTAAGGCTTAGGAAGTTTGCTGGATACAGATTATTCTATCACCATTTCTAAATATCACTGGGTTCTACACACCCAGTTTTATTCAAATCCTTTGCACTTGTTAAGAGTTGTCACACACACATGCATGCACACGCACACACCATTGTAAAAATTATCAATAACTTGTAATCAACCAGTGAATTCACTCCCAGTCAATCTTACTTTTTGCACTGTCACTATGTTGAAATGCCCTGTAGTTTGAGCTTCTCCCCACCTAGTTATTATATATCATATTTGTATCACTTATGTTACTTGTATATTATTTGTAAATCAAGAGACCCATTCCCCAATTATGTAACTGTATATTTTCAGCCTTCCGGCTGCCATGCTCTTTCAATAAACCGTTAATTATTATTATTATTATTATTATTATTATTATTATTATTATTATTATTATTATTATTATTATTATTATTATTATTATTATTATTATTATTATTATTTTTATTATTATCACACACCCACACATGCCTAACACTTCCTGTTCCTCCCCAGCAATTATTACTGTACTGTATGGTATTTACTCTACTCTGGAGTGAATATACAAACTAATTTCCTTTAACTATAGTACTAAAAACAAAACAAAAATTATCCCTATTCGGCAAATACATTAACTGCATTTTAATGCTTAACTGGATAATTATTCTTATTTAGTGTGAACTATATACAGTAAAAGTCCAAAAATCCGGACCACCCGAGAATCCGGACTTTTAGGCAAGTCAATTTTTTTTTTTTTTTTTAGCGGGCTTTTGTGTGTATGTGCGCATGCGTGAGTGCCACAGCTGCACAGTGACAACAAGCGACCACGCGGTCGCCACTTTAAAACGAGCAATCAAACTGTGACAACATATGTAATTTTGAGTCCTACTCTTTTCATTTACAGAGTACTGTACTGTACAAGCCCATAATAATGGCTCCTAAAGTAGATAAACTTTGTTGTGTGAAGAGAATGAAGAACATGTTGAAATTGAGTGACAAACTTGAAATTGTTAAGAAACTAGAACATGGTGTGAGCAATACTGTTCTAAGGGAAACATACGACATTGGAAAATCTACAATTTATGATATAAAAGAGGCAAAGAATAAAATTCTAGAATTCACTGCTTTTTCCTTAAAACTGCTTGTTTTGATAAATGAAGCATGCTATATATGCTAATGAATAAACTATCAAAATGTACCTGTTCATCTCTTCTTTATTCCTCCTTAAATTTGAATTTTAAAAGTACTGTACTGCCTGAGAATCCGGAAAATCCAAAAATCTGGACCAACCCAATCCCCAAGCAGTCCGGATTTTTGGACTTCTACTGTAGTACATAAAAAATTTAATTAATATCCTCCACCGCTTCAACTGGCACATTAACCATTGCCAATTTAATTTAATGCCTGTCACCTCTTCAGCTCACACTGTTACCACAACCAATTTAATGAAGTGCCCATCACCAACTCAACTTACACAATTATCATTGTCACTAAGCTTAAATACAGTGTACTACCCACCACCAGTTTAACTCAAACAATTACCACTCACAAACAAAATTGTACAACTGCCTGTATCTTTATAATTTCATTGATTGTTCATAACAACATACGGTATATAAGTTAAACAAGAAAAAAGAATGAGAAATGGCCACAAACATCCATAATAATTACCATATATGCTTGTGTACAGTATAAGCCTAACTTATGTATAACCTGACCCCAGACTTTTTGCTAAAATTCATAGCCTGATTTTATCATATACAGTACCTTGTGTATAATTCAACCCTAGACTTGAGAAATACAACGTGTAATCCTCAACATATTTTGTAGCAAGACACCAGATTCTCACCAATGTGTCTTGACCCTGATCACCACCACAACAGCTGATGCTATAAAGTGTAAACAATTCTGAAACTGAATTCCCGCCAGTTACCAACTCCTCCTTAAAAATTTCATTAGATCCACTGTACACTATAACATCAAAACTTAAAGCGTTGCAAAAAAAAAACATATAAATAGCAATAATGAAAGAATAATTTTTTTTTTTTACAAGTTGATGTACAGTAGCTAAGAAACAACTATCTGTGCATAGTTTGTGGGAAACAATATGAGAACATGGATGATAAATTTTGGTATATGAGGGCTGTCACTAGTCGCACATATAATTTCGGAGCATATCGACCCCCACCTGCACAGATAGTTGTTTTAGCTACTGTACTCACTCCATCCCAGTCTCAAGAACACTGGCCATTTGGTCTCGATGCTTGCCTTAGCAACATAGCTATGCTGCCCCTGTCTACCACAACCAATGGTGCTCCCACACTCTGCTGACCTCCTCCCCCACTCAGTATACTAACTCTAGCATATGAAGAAATATTATTCTCTTTATATTTTTTACCTTATGATAATTATTTCTTTTGCTTTTTATTTATTTTTGCACTTTCTGTATGTCGAATTGCATGTGCATACAACTGAGTAAATAAATAATGAGTTGAAAAATAACCATAACATAGCTCACAGGTGGGAAAACAGTTGAAAATTTCCCAGTGATGTTAACAGATGCAAACGGAAAGAAGATTATCTGTAAATATTCATTTGTATCAGGTATTTGTAGATTCAAAGTGGCAAAGTGTACTGAATGAAGTTCTGCTGTTCATGTAGTGACAAATAGAAATAAACTAGGGGTTTGGTAGGCAAGCCTAGAATAATGGGGCTTACTGGAAATGTTTACCTACCACAAGCATGTACTGTACCGGGTAGCTATTGTTCACCATAATGCATGCATGAAAATGCACTAATTTTAACCCCTCAAAAATAATACATGTATATAGTCCGACCCCCTACTTTTCGCATAAAAATTTGATCACAAAACTATACTGTACTCAAGTATACTGTATACGCAAAACCTACAGTGCCCCCCAAAAATTTTGTGTTTACTGTACTGTAATAGGTTCTCAGTACCACATAATAGCTATATGGGTAGAATTGAGTTCACTGGTAAAGATGTTGACCCAAGGCTGAACATCTTTATTAATCTTACACAATAAAAATAACTAGTCAAACTATGAGCAATATTCTATTAGTTACAAAGAACTAGGAAAATATTGCTCATATAGTTCTCCCTGGTGATTTATGAATGATTTTTATGGTGAGTTCAATGGATAGGAAGAGGAGATAAGGATGGTGGTACTGTACTAATTCGTGCACTACTGTAACCATTTTATTATTTATTATGTATTCATTAAACATTTAAATTTCAAACAATTCACTCTGGTGATGACACAAACCATAACTTAGTGGAGCAGGAAGTGACAGGGAACAAGAATAAGGTTAAGTTAGAAGAACAATGTGAGAGAACATGAATATGAGAAAGGTGTGCTAGTTTTAATGTTTGTACGAGTGTCCTAATGTTACAGTGGATCACAAAGGCCCTGCGTGAATCATCCTAATGAACAACAAAACTATGAGGGAGAAAGACGAATGAGCAGACAAATGTTGTCAGCAAACTTCAATGAAATTTACCAACACAGCATTATTCATCACTAGAACCATACACTGTTATATTTCTATAGCTTAATCATACTTTACATTTGAATGTGGCCATTTCTCTTAAAAGACGAGTGGGTGCTTACCTTATTTCAAAAACCATATCTGTCAATATGACTAAGTTAAATGCTAACCTAGATATGCCACACCCTTTTGAAATGGATAGCTTTCTCAAGTTATGGAATTAGTCAGACAACAGTTTAGAGAAAAGGAGGTGAATAATACTTGTAATACTTTAATGAATAGATGTGTTGGCAACTTTACTTACCAGTAGAATCAAATCCCATTCTTCAAAACTTATTTATTATGAGATTATTTAAGGTAAACAACTTCTCTGATGGCATAATTTGGTAAAATATCATATTACTGTACTAATGTTGAAGGAACAATTATTTCTCCCTAAGGTGCAAACTCGAAAATCAGCATGAAATTATAAGCATATAAACATACAGTACTGCACTGCATATTTATCAAGGAGAAATATTTATATTAGTAAAAAGTTATTAAAAAGGGGTTAGTACTGTAGGTGCATATTTGTGCATATTGTAAAAATACTGTAATGTTTCAACTGTATACCTTCTGGAACACAGCAAGTCTCATAACATTTTTCATGGCCTTAAAAAGAACTTCAAGAATCTCAAAGTCATTTGTGTCCAGGCCATATGCAGCTTTAATAGCTTCGATGATACTGTTGGCATGTTGGGCAATGTCGGTTGGGATACATCGATGACCAACTGTAAAAAGTTCTGGATAATTAGAAGCTTGGTCTAATATTCTTTAAGGCACAGTTATTTAACTTTTAAAAATAACTGTAAAAATAAGACATATAGATGGAACAAAACAAGACATACAGATGGAACAAAACAAGACACATAGAAGTAACAAAACAAGACATTTAGATGGAACAAAAATTTTGAATAAACACAAACTCAACAATCATAAGATGTTAATCCTTTAGGCAAGGGGTTCCAAACCTCCCCCCCCCCTCCAAATTGCCCCAACCCATGGATCAAGCATGTGTCAAGGGAAAGCAATGTTTGGATAGGTCAGGGGATTAATGTGGTCATTTTTCTGAAGTCAGATAAGCACTTCCAGTATGTGAGGTCTGGGTAGGTTAGGTAAGTTACCTGAGGTAAGACTCTCCTGACCCTACACCTCGGTGGTTTGACAACACCGGGAAAATTAGATCAGGTCATATAGAGCAGACCATTCACCCAGCTACTTTAGTTCTGTACAAGATGCCATTGTGACAATGACCACTTCTTTTTTTTACATTTAGTTACTTACCCTGTTGGAATACTTTAGGTTATAAGGTAAGAAGAGTTTTTTATTTGATTTAAAGATACAAACATGATTTTGCTGTTGTACCATGATTTTTTATCAGGTTTTTTGTGTCACAGCTCTGTGATTTTATACTAAGACAGTGCACTAATTTCTTGGTACTGTCTTTTAGATCATTATCTTTTTATTTTATGGTGATTTGATAAACTATGCTGCCAATGTCATGGTACCATGATTATACAGTAGATTGTTATAATTAGCAGCAGAGCAGGTCATTGAGTTGATCCTTCCCAAACAGTGTGGTTGACAAAAACATCACTCATATGCCCAAGATTCAACTTTAAAAGAATATTTTTGCAGATTAGCCAATGTACCATATTTGGACTCCTCATATCTGCATTGCTAAAACTAAGCAAAATTTTGTCCTGTACAGTATTTTATTCACCCACTATAAATGGTAAAGGTTACAAGATGGAGAATTCAAGGACCAGATTAAAAAAATCATTAAATTGAAAACTTAGGTGAAAAAGCCATCTGGTTTGAAATTAGGTCTCAAAAGAAAAACCAAGATGATGGACTTGAGGATTTGCTCAAACACACTGATCTGTTTCCTTCTCAATTCAACAAGTAGTTATTACTACTTGACATTTCCACTGACATGTGCAGTGAAGAGATCATTTAGCACATGGATAAAAATCTGTTCAACATCAACAATATCAGATGATTGTTTGGAAAAGTAATAGATAAATTTGGACAGGATCTAAGACATTTGCAGTTACCATATTATTCAACAGGAAGCTCTTGGGAAGTACAAGAGGCATAAAAATTACGTAAAGAATGTGTAATTTTTCCTTAACACCTCCCTATTTCTCAATTGCAATTTTCATGATTCTTGTTCTATTATTTGGTATGTAGAGGTACTCCTCGACTTACGACCTACCGTATATACTCATCTATAACCCTCCCTCGTTTATAGGTCGACCCTGATTTTTTGACCGAGAAATCGTTAATGTATGATATTCATCGCTTATAGGTCGACCCAAGTTTTTGAAACCTGAGGCTCGCCGTGCCTGAAACACCGAGTGCCGAAGACAAATTTTTTACCATTTATTATTATGACACTTTACACTGAAACGCGAGTAGTTTCAACAAAAATATTGTATATTTCAATTCAAGTATTTATTCAAGTCAATTAGGAAGGAATATTATTGCAATACAACAGTTTTTTAACTGAAAACCATTCAAAAAGAGATTACAGTAACATCCTTTGAACGAAAGAAAGCGAAAGTCATTGTTTTTGTCACGATTTTATCCCACTTTCCACTGTAATACGTACGTCATTTCAGCAAAAATATTACATTTCCGTGAATGTATTATATCAAGCACAGTATGAATAGAATATCATTAATATAACAGTATTTTAACTGAAAACTATTAAAAAAACGAGTAACATCTCTTGAACATAGGAAGGTTAGGTAAAGTGTTTTGTTTTCGTCATGTAGTTTAATCTAATTTACATTGAAATACATAAGAACATAAGAATGGAGGAAACTGCAGCGGGCCTATTGGCCCATACTGGGCAGTCCCGTTTATACCTAACCCCTATTGCTCATATAAGCATCCAACCTATGTTTGAAGCTATTCAGCGTATTCGAGTTAATCATGATATTTGGTAACTTGTTCCATTCATCCACTACTCTGTTTCCAAACCAGTGTTTACCTATTTCACGCCCATATCTAAATTTGTCTAATTTAAAACCATTGTTACGAGTACGCTCCTGGTTGGATAGTTTGAGTACCTTTGTAATGTCCCATTTGTTTAGCCCTGACTTCCACTTATACACCTCTATCAGGTCGCCCCTCGCTCTACGTCTCTCGAGGGAGTGCAAATTAAGATGCTTTAACCTGTCTCTATACTCAAGGTTCCTAATGCCCGGGATTAGTCTTGTCATTCTCCTCTGAATTCTTTCCAATGATTCTATATCCATTCTGTAATACGGTGACCAGAACTGAACTGCGTAATCCAGGTGTGGTCTCACAAGCGCAAGATACAGTTTTAGGATGACCTCGCTAGTCTTGTAACTAACACTCCTTTGTATGAACCCAAGTACTTTATTAGCCTTGTTACGAGCAAAAACACATTGTTTACTTGGCTTAAGGTTCCTACTTATCATTACTGAGTACTTTACATTTGTCCATTTTGAATTTCATCTGCCATTTCTCAGACCATTTGAAAAATTTGTTTAGATCTTCCTGTAGTTTTGCGGAGTCCTCGTCAGATTTAATAACACGTCCTATTTTAGTGTCATCAGCAAATTTACTTAGGTATGTTGCTGTCTATGCCGATATTTATGTCGTTTATGTATATAATAAATAATAATGGTCCAAGTACTGAGACTTGGGGAACTCCACTTGTGACGTTGCTCCAATGGGACTTAGTGCCGTTAATGCTCATTCGCTGTTTCCTGTCCTGTAACCACGCCCTAATCCATTTAAGGATGTTACCTTTGATGCCATGTGCTTCTACCTTTCTAATTAGTCTTTCGTGGGGGACTCTGTCGAAGGCTTTGCTAAAGTCGAGATATACCATGTCATAATTGTGCCCCTCGTCCACCGATTCGAAAACTGATGAAAAGAATGTTAATAGATTAGTTAGACAAGAACGTCCGCTTGTGAAGCCATGCTGGGAATCATTGATCAATCGGTGCTTCTCCAGGTGATTTCGAATAGAGTTTGAAATGATTGCTTCCAGTAATTTGTCTACTATTAATGTTAGACTGATTGGGCGGTAGTTAGAGGATAGTGATCTATCCCACTTCTTGAAAATCGGTATTACATTCGCTATCCTCCAGGATTCTGGTACTACACCTGTTTTAAGGACATGTTAAACAACTTTGCTAAGGGCATACTAAGCTCTTCCTTACATTCCTTTAATACTCTGGCAAATATCTCATCGGGACCAGGTGACTTATTAGGCTTTAGTTTGTCTATTTGCTTACTAACATCGTTACTAGTCACTACTATCTCGCTTAATTTGTTTTCTTCACTATCGGTGCCTCGGGTATCATGTTTAAATTTTCGGTGGTGAAAACTGTTGAAAAATATTTATTCAAATTATTGCTCATTTCTCCGTCGTTATCAGTTAGCTCGCCAGTATCTGACTATATTGGTCCAATCTTTTCTCGTGTTTTAGTTTCATACATTTGGTAGAATCCTTTGGGGTTTGTCTTCGCCTCCCTAACCTAACCTCCTTACCTCATTATTCCTCTTGGCTTTCCTTATCACGTTTCAGCAAAACTACTATTTATTTCTGAGAATAAGGAAATGAAATATTTTTGCTGAAATGACTTACGTATTACAGTGGAAAGTGGGATAAAATCGTAACGAAAACAATGACTCGCTTTCTTTCATTCAAAAGATGTTACCGAAATCGCTTTTCGAATGGTTTTCAGTTAAAAAACTGTTGTATTACAATAATATTCTATCCTAATTCACTTGTGATGTAACAGTTTTTTAACTGAAAATGATTAAAAAAACACGTGTACCGTCTAGCTGATACGGCAGAGCCCTGGTCGCGGAGGCTTTGTTTTTGCATCGGCCCTTCTTAAGCAGCCTTTAATTTTAGCGTACGTTAAAATTGTGTTTACCGGTACATTCTTATTTTCTTGCTTCTTATTTTCCAGAAATATGACAAGTTTGTATATAATACTGTACAATGTTACGGCACTTTTAATTTACAAGTATTCATTTTTAAAAAAAAAAGAAGACACCAAACAAATACCAGTACGGATATTTGCGTGACTCTCCCGCCAAAAAAGACCAAACAGCTGGTACTGTCTCCCTCAGTCCTACCAAAAATAGCCCAATGACATCTTTCTTGTTTATTCTCTTCCAATTTCTCATTTTAACTGGTATTTTCTACTTCATATTGCCTACATCAGATAAACTACAGTAATTGAGGTTAGACACTGTTATAAATTTGATTACAGGGTACTGGCAGGATGCCATTAGAACCACCTGACTTTACCAACAGTGTTGCAATTCAAACACAGCATTTTTTTTTTTTTTTTTGGTGTCTCCATTTCTGTAATTTTTTTTCTGTGGGGGTTTGCACAATAGTAAACTGTTTTACCTACAGTATTGTAAAACGATATGGGAAAAGAAATACTCGGTAGCTTAAAATTTTAAACGGAAAATCTTGAAACTGGCAATTGTGTGTAGATGACCTGACTCACATCACATTATGATTTTGATGGATTTTAATGAAAATATTCAGAAATATGGTATCGTAGTATTTATTCAAGTGAATTAGGATAGAATATTATTGTAATACAAGAGTTTTTTAACTGAAAACCATTTGAAAAGCGATTACGGTAAAATCTTTTGAACAACGAAAGAAAGCGAAAGTCATTGTTTTTGTCACGATTTTATCCCACTTTCCACTGTAATACGTACGTCATTTCAGCAAAAATATTAAATTTCCATATTTATTTCTGAGAATATATTCATTCGGTCACAGTTAAGGTAAAATATACTTGTGATGTAATATTTTAATGAAAATATTTAGAAATACGGTATCGTAGTTTTCTTTTATTTCAAATATAGTTAACAAAGAATAATGTTTCAAATTTAATGAACAAAAATTTATGTATCTATAAATAAACTTTTAAAAATGAATACTTTATGTTTTACATCGCCCTGTGGTACCATACCATGCATTTGGCTACTTTGGGCTTGCTATGATGATGCAAGACATCTGCCCTGGCAACTGTACCGACACTCACAGCTGGTGGTGCATCGTTTCCATTGTTTACTGCAGTTACTGGTAAATATTTTTCAACCTAACGAAACTATTACCTGCTTAGAGGTTGACCCCCAATTTTTGGCCAAAAAATTTGGTCTTAAAAACTCGAACTACACACGGGTATATACGGTACTCGACTTACGATCGCCGCAGTCGTGTAAAATATTTTTCAAATTACAGTGGGGCATGCTATAACGAACGGATCCTACTACGAATATTCCTATAACGAACGGTTTTACCTATAAAATTGAGAATGCTATAACGAACGCAACTCCTTCAACGAACGCGGATGAATACGGGACTATTTCGCCTGGCGCATGAATATTGTTGTTATACAAGTGTACAATTGTGACAATGAATCGTCCAAAGCGAGTGAGAAAGCTCATAACTCTTGAAACTAAGAAAGAAATCATAAAGAAACGTGAGGATGGAACAAGCATTGCGAAACTTAGTGATGAGTATGGGATGGCTAAATCGACTATATGTACGATTTTAAAGAATAAAGAGGAGTTGAAAACTGTGCAAGTGGCTAAGGGAATCTCTAGACTTAGCAAAGCAAGGTGTAATGTGATTGAGGAGATGGAAAATTTACTCTTAGTGTGGATAAAGGAGAAAGAAATGGCAGGTGATAGCATTAGTGAAGCTATAATTTGTGAGAAGGCCAGACAATTGTTTGAGGACCTTAAAGCCAAGACTCCCAGTGCAAGTGATAGTGATGTGCCAGTGTTTAGGGGTACCAAGGGGTGGTTTACTGGTTTCAGAAGGAGAAATAAATTACATAGTGTTGTGAGACATAGTGATGCTGCTAGTGCAGATAAGGAAGCAGCTAAGGAACACCATGACATTTTTTTGAATGTTATTAAAATGGGAGGCTTTGTTTCTCAGCAAGTATTCAACTGTGATGAAACTGGACTCTTTTGGAAAAAAATGCCTCGCCGTACATACATTACCAAGGAGGAAACATCTGTCCCTGGCCATAAGCCAATGAAAGACAGGCTTACCCTCCTTCTTTGTGCTAATGCTTCTGGTGACTCATTGTGTATCATGCAGAAAACCCCAGAGCTTTCAAAAACATTAGGAAGACCCGCCTTGGTGTTATGCGGCGGTCAAACCCAAAGGCTTGGGTGACCAGGAATTTATTCTCTGAGAGGGTGATTGAGGTGTTTGGACCCAGTGTTCAGGAATACCTCAGGGAGAATAATCTTCCACTGAAAGCTTTGTTGGTGATGGACAATGCACCAGCCCATCCTCCTAATTTGATGGTTGAATTGCCAGAGGAGTTCAACTTCATCACTGTGCACTTCTTGCCACCCAACACAACACCTCTCATCCAGCCCATGGATCAACAGGTAATTTCTAACTTTAAGAAGCTGTACACAAAGGCACTGTTTAGAAAATGTTTTGCATCCACTTCTTCCTGTGATGTTAGCTTGAAGGAATTTTGGAAGAGTCACTTCAATATAGCAGACGCTGTTTTTTTAATTACCTCAGCCTGGAAAGAGGTTACTGTGAGGTGTCTGTGCTGCTTGGAGGCCATTGTGGCCTGAATGTGTCCTTCAAAGAGACTTTGAAGGCTTCGAAGAGTTAGAAGAAGAGGCTGTTGTTCATGAAATTGTGTCTCTGGGCAATTCCATGGGCCTGGAAGTGGATGATGATGATGATGTTGAAGAGTTGGTGGAAGAGCACAGTAAGGAACTGTCCACTGAGGAGCTGCTTGAGCTTCACAAAGAACAAAACGAGACACTGAAGCGGAGCTTAACTTCTGAGGAGTCAGGGGAGGAGGAGGACAAGGAGGAAAGCCGCATCATTCCAGCCAAAGATCTCAAGGATGTGTTCTTTTGCTGGAGCAAACTGTCCAAACTTGCTGAGGATTATCATCCTGATGTTGGTTCTGTGCAAAAGGCCATCAGTGTTTAATGACAATGTTATGAACTACTTTTGGAAGGTCCAGAAATCAAGGTTGAAGCAGCCAACCCTGGGTTCCTTCTTTACAAAGGTAACAAAAGAACCTACAGACAAAGTGCCTGTAAGACAGTCACCAAAGAGGGCTAGGAAGGATGACTCCTCTCCTTCCACCTCTTCTCCATAATTCTCTCCTCCCCCCTCCCCCTCTGCCTCTTGTCCTGCATGCTGAACAACACTAAGGTAAGATAAAGTACCGTTTTTTTACATTTTCCACATAATTTTTTCAGTGTTACGTGGTTGTATTTTGGGGCCTGTAACGGATTAATCCTATAACGAACGAATGCTATAACGAACGAGGTTCTAGAACCAATTAGATTCGTTATAGCATACCCCACTATACGTATTTTCGAGTCCCGACGTTAGTGATCGCGTTGTGTACTGACGAAATGTAAAGTTGGCTCCACTCCTGCATTCAACACTTAGCATTGCCAATCCTCCCTCTGCCTAAGGTGTGAACCCTGAAGTGTGAATTTGAAGCATTCAATATTGAGCAGGAAGGGTGTGTCGGGGTAGGTGTCTTTCTGTGGGGAAAGGAGATGGGATATTGGGGGTGAGGATAGAGCGCATATATTAGTTGGGAGAATTTATTTGTAGGATAATGCTTTGACAATACTGACAGGGTTTCCTTAGCTGAGCGTAATCATCTAGCACTAGCCAGATGAAAATACAAAAGTTGCCATAGAATGAGAGAGGGGATGAATTCATGTTCTAAGAAAGTTGTTCCTTTACAAAAGGGGGCATTTATGAGCAAATGGATTATGAACATGTTTGAATCTAAATCTTGTAGAAGCAGTGAAGTTTTGTTTAACTCTTTGACTACGAGAGTGAACTTCCCCAGCTGAATAAAATTGTCTGGGGGTGACCTGAATAAAATAGATCAGTAGACATATTAATGAAGTGATTAATTAGCAATCAAATAAATCAGGAAGTGAACACAAAATTATGGTATCCATAAAATTTAGTATCCTACAATGTGCAGGAAAAGATACTAAATAAACCTTACCTAATTATAAATTAAACTAAACATTATATTTGGTTTGGTAAATTACAGAAAATAAGAACTTACTAGCTTTGCTTTCCACATAGTAAAAGGCACACTTCTCCTCCTTTATGAGATCCAAAACACCAAAAGATGTGTCCATAGGATCAATGCCATCTTGACAAATAAGATCCATTCTCATATTCTCCTCTTCATTTGATAAAGGATCATAAAACCAATTTGTAGTGGGGCATTTTTCCACACACACCTGCATAGTTAAATATACAGTTAATATATTTACAAAATTAATCAGAAATCTAGTGTACAGTATTTCTTATTTTCTATTTAAGGTAGGCATGGAAAATAATACCTGTGGCTGGAAAAGTAATCCTCCTATTACTTTGGTAAACTATCTCCAACTATACTGGTTTTGCATGAAAGATGACAACCTGTATTATATTAAATGATATGAAAGCAATATTTGTAAATGAGAACATACCGTTTTGCATGAAAATAAAATGTTGCAGGCTAAACTGAAAAAACTGGATAGATTTTTTGATTGATGTTTATGCAAAAGATTCCCATTCCTTGGAAACAATTTGTTTCAGCATACTGTATGTGCACAATATGTATGAAGTGGAATTTTCCCAAGTTGTAGTCCCATGCAAGGCCAATGGAAGAACATTTAACACCTATAAGGCCAACTTGGGAAAAATATTCAAATTCACGAGAAAAATGGTGGAACCTAAACAGTTGTACATTTATTTCACACTCCCTTAAAGCACGAACTACAGATAATAACAAAAGTAGTTTGAAGATTAACACCGTATATATATATATATATATATATATATATATATATATATATATATATATATATATATATATATATATATATATATATATATATATATATATATATATATATATATAAATATATATATATATATATATATATATATATGTATATATATATATGTATATATATATATATATATATATATATATATATATATATATATATATATATATATATATATATATATATATATATATATATATATATGTATATATATATATATGTATATATATATATATATGTATATATATATATATGTATATATATATACACACACACACACACACACACAGTAGTACCCCGATTTATGCGGTCAATTGAACCCACAAGGTACCGTGAAAACTGCGTAAAGTGAACAACAGAACATATGGGATTAATTCCAATAGAGAATGGCCCGACCCCCAAACTCCACATTTTCCGACACAATACCTAGGTTGTAGTAAAAATAACATCTAAATTTTATGATGGTATGCTCACACAATTAATATTTAAGAGAAATACAGTCGCCAGGTTAATGTCCATTCAAATAATGGACTCAAATCCCTCCCCCTCTTCCCAGCTCACTGGCCCCTACCTCTCTGAGAAATGTTTGGGTGAAACACTAGATTTTAACATTTAGTAATAAATAATACCTCAGACTAAAGTTAGGATAATATAATTGACATTTCTGGACTCCTTGCAGGTCAGGGAATATTTTGAATGTAAACTTCATATATTTTGCACAAAAGATAAAATACTTGCTTTGTGTAAACCAAATTATTACATTAGATCTAAAATTTGTATGTCTAATGTAAAATCCATGATGTTTTTATTCAAAATGATCATCATATTGTAAGAATTCCAGCAATGTAAATTATATTCTCGCCGGGTAATTTGTATGAATTTTAGGAGCTAAATAAAAAAAAAAAATTACACTTCACCCGTATATGAGTAGATGCACCGCGGAAAGTGAAAGTCCGGTTCTAAAGAGGTACCGCATAAATGAGAAATCGCGGAAAGTGAAACCGTGTAAAGCGGGGTAATACTGTATATACAGTAATACCCCGCTTAACACGGTTTCGCTTTGCGCGATTTCACGTATACGCGGTGCCTCGCCAGAGCTGAACTTTCACTTAACGCGGGTTTTTTCCACGTATACGAGCAGAGTGTCCGGCTCGAGAGCTATTTTAAGATTCGCCCCACCCCCTACCCGCTACCTGCCTGACTGCCTGCCTGCCTGGAATTCTTACAATATGATGATCATTTTGAATATAAACATCATAGATTTTGCATTAGACATACAAATTTTAGATATAATGTTTACTCTGAGTAAATATGTTATTTTTTGTGCAAAATATGACATTTGTATTCAAAATATTCCTGGTCTTACAAGGAATCCAGCAATGTCAATTATATTATCCTAACTTTAGTTTGAGGTAATATTTATTACTAAAAAGGTAAATATTCTGGTTTTCCCACACATCTGGTAGGGAGGGAGGGACCGACCGACTATCTGTTACCGTGTGAAGAATATTTTTTTTTTATTAACTGAAGATATTTGTTTTAACTCATAAAATTCATACAAATTACCCGGTCAGAATATAATTTACATTGCTGGAATTCTTATAATATGATGATCATTTTGAATATAAACATCATAGATTTTGCATTAGACATGCAAATTTTAGATGTAATGTTTACTCTCAGTAAATATGTTATCTTTTGTGCAAAATATATGACATTTATAATCAAAATATTCCTGGTCTTACAAGGAATCCAGCAATGTCAATTATATTATCCTAACTTTAATCTGAGGTATTATTTAATACTAAATGTTAAAATTTAGTTTTTTCACCCAACATCTCTTGAAGGGAGGATTGGTAGGGGGTGGGGGGGAGGGTTGGGACGGACTGCGTGGTTGGAACAGGGGGGAGGCAAGGTGGGGTACTTTGATTGACAGATAGTGTCGTGAAGAATATTTCTTTTTTTTATTAACTGAAGATATTTGCTTTAGCTCATAAAATTCATACAAATTACCCAGTCAGAATATAATTTACATTGCTGGAATTCTTACAATTTGGTGATCATTTTGAATATAAACATCATAGATTTTGCATTAGACATACAAATTTTAGCTATAATGTTTACTCTGAGTAAATATGTTATCTTTTGTGCAAAATATAAGACATTTATATTCAAAATATTCCTGGTCTTACAAGGAATCCAGCAATGTCAATTGTATTATCCTAACTTTAGTTTGAGGTACTATTTATTAAAATTTAGTGGTTGTCCACCCAAAATTTCTCAGAGAGGGAAGAGCCAGCAGTGTAGTGTGAGAAGAGGGGGAGGGAGTTGAGTCCATTATTTGAATGGACATTAACTTGGCGACTGTATTTCTCTATTTCTCTTTAGTATTAATTGTGTGCATGTACCATCATAAAATTAAGATGTTATTTTTACTACAACATAGGTATTGTGTCGGAAAAAGTGGAGTTTGGGGGTCGGGCCAGTTTCTATTGGAATTAATCCCATATGTTCTGTTGTTCACTTAGCGCGGTTTTCACTTAACACGGTACCCTGTGGGTTTTATTGACCGCGTTAAGCGGAGTACTACTGTATATATATATATATATACAGAGAGAGGTCCCTGGGACAGTTGTAAGTCGGAAATGTACGTTAGTCGGAAAACATGCTATATGCAAGTTGTACTTACAGAACAAAATGTTCAAAATTCTACTATATCATAGTTTGAGTCCTTAAATACATCTAAAATCACTTAATTTAAGAGAAAAGAAGAAATAGAATGACAAAATATAGTAGAGGAAAGTAAAAAATTAGTCATCAGGGAAATAAAATACAGTTGTACCCCACTTAACGCGGTCAATAAAACCCAGAGGGTACCATGTTAAGTGAAAACCGCGCTAAGTGAACAACAGAACATATGGGATTAATTCCAATAGAAACTGGCCCATCCCCAAACTCCACATTTTCCGACACAATACCTATGTTCTAGTAAAAATAACATCTTAATTTTATGATGGTACATGCACACAATTAATACTTAAGAGAAATAGAGAAATACAGTCGCCAAGTTAATGTCCATTCAAATAATGGACTCAACTCCCTCCCCCTCTTCTCACACTACACTGCTGGCTCTTCCCTCTCTGAGAAATTTTTGGGGGAAAACCACTAAATTTTAATAAATAATACCTCAAACTAAAGTTAGGATAATACAATTGACATTGCTGGATTCCTTGTAAGACCAGGAATATTTTGAATACAAATGTCATATATTTTGCACAAAAATAACATATTTACTCAGAATAAACTTTATATCTAAAATTTGTATGTCTAATGCAAAATCTATGATGTTTATATTCAAAATGATCACCAAATTGTAAGAATTCCAGCAATGTAAATTATATTCTGGCCAGGTAATTTGTATGAATTTTATGAGCTAAAACAAATATCTTCAGTTAATAAAAAAAAAATATATTCTTCACAACACTATCTGTCAATCAAAGTACCCCACCTTGCCTTCCCCCCTCTTCCAACCGCGCGGTCAGTCCCAACCCTCCCCCCCACCCCCCACCAATCCTCCCTTCAAGAGTTTTTAACATTTAGTATTAAATAATACCTCAGATTAAAGTTAGGATAATATAATTGACATTGCTGGATTCCTTGTAAGACCAGGAATATTTTGAATATAAATGTCATATATTTTGCACAAAAGATAACATATTTACTCAAGAGTAAACATTACATCTAAAATTTGTATGTCTAATGCAAAGTCTATGATGTTTATATTCAAAATGATCATCAAATTATAAGAATTCCAGCAATGTAAATTATATTCTGACCGGGTAATTTGTATGAATTTTATGAGCTAAAACAAATATCTTCAGTTAATAAAAAAAAAATATATTCTTCACTGTAACAGATGGTCGGTCGGTCCCTCCCTCCCCCCCACCCCCCGTCTCACCAGATGTGTGGGAAAACCAGAATATTTACCTTTTAGTAATAAATAATACCTCAAACTAAAGTTAGGATAATATAATTGACATTGCTGGATTCCTTGAAAGCCCAGGAATATTTTGAATACAAATGTCATATATTTTGCACAAAAAATAACATATTTACTCAGAATAAACTATTATATCTAAAATTTGTATGTCTAATGCAAAATCTATGATGTTTATATTCAAAATGATCATCATATTGTAAGAATTCCAGCAATGTAAATTATATTCTGGCTGGGTAATTTGTATGAATTTTATGAGCTAAAACAGGCAGTCAGGCAGGGTGGCGGGTGGGGCGAATCTAAAAATAGCTCTCGAGCCGGACACTCACCGCATATATGTGGAAAAAACCCGCGTTAAGTGAAAGTTCAGCTCTGGCGAGGCACCGCGTATATGGTAAAACGCGCTAAGTGAAACCGCGTTAGGCGGGGTAATACTGTATCTTCAGTTAATAAAAAAAAATATATATTCTTCATGTTGTAACAGATGGTCGGTTGGTCCCTCCCTCCCCCCCACCCCCCACCAACCGTCCCACCAGATGTGTGGGAAAACCAGAATATTTACCTTTTTAGTAATAATAATACCTCAAACTAAAGTTAGGATAATACAATTGACATTGCTGGATTCCTTGTAAGCCCAGGAAGATTTTGAATACAAATGTCATATATTTTGCACAAAAAATAACATATTTACTCAGAATAATCTTTATATCTAAAATTTGTGTCTAATGCAAAATCTATGATGTTTATATTCAAAATGATCATCATATTGTAAGAATTCCAGCAATGTAAATTATATTCTGGCTGGGTAATTTGTATGAATTTTATGAGCTAAAACAGGCAGTCAGGCAGGGTGGCGGGTGGGGCGAATCTAAAAATAGCTCTCGAGCCGGACACTCACAGCGTATACGTGGAAAAAACCCACTAAGTGAAAGTTCAGCTCTGGCAAGGCACCGCGTATATGGTAAAACGCGCTAAGTGAAACCGCGTTAGGCGGGGTAATACTGTACTGTAAATTTAAAGTTTAACCTCATTCGTATCGGCGGCATTCATAAGTCAGGGACCCCCTGTATATTTATCTTAGATTAACTGAGACTCAGAAAAGGCTCAATTAATTAATGTAATTGCATGTACTGTACTCTGCCACCCATGGCAGAGCCCCAGAAATTCAGTACAGTACAGTATAATGTATATGCAATTTGCAAACTCGCCTAAATTATGTTTAATTGTAGGTAGTGAGGGGTGTTGATGGTACAGTGGTAATGTGCTTATCTCTCACCAATATGTCAATGGTTTGAGCCCGGACACATGTGAGAAGGGTGCTATCCAGTGTGACCATACCAAACACCACAGGTTTTCTGACCTCCAGTTTCCTTGTGGCCATTTTGAAAACCTAATCCCCACGAATTTGGGAGGCCCCCTGTACATACTGTATACAGCTCCTCCCCGACTTACAACGGGGTTAGGGAGCAAAATCCAGGTCGTAAGTCGAAATGGTCGTAAGTCGAAAATGCTTAAATAATCCATAGAAAATCTAAAAGGATGTCTCTTTTTCTTCTCAGCACCACAAAACTCTCACTTTTAAGCTTGCCAGCCATTTTAAAGTGAATTACAAACAAAAATTTTGTCAGTACACAGCGCAATCACTGACGTTGGGACTTGAAAATACGTAATTTGACAAAATTTTGGTACGACTGAGGCGGTTGTATGTCCGGGTGGTCGTAAGTCTGAGTAGGTCGTAAGTCGGGGAGGAGCTGTATATCATTTCTCACTATTGATCTTTTTTTGGTATTTATTTATGGTCCTTTATTATTACTGTATTATTACTATTATTATTATTATTATTATTTATTATTATTATTATTATATTTTCGCCCCCAGGCCCTGATGTGGGTCACTGACCTGTGCCCGGGTGGGCTAATCCCGTAATAAAAATATATATATATGCGATAACCATGGACCAAGTACCAAAATTTGATAAAGAGGTACAGGTACTCCTCGACTTATGACCACCGCAGTCGTATAAAAAAATTTTCAAATTATGTACGTATTTTCTAGTACAGCAATGTTTCCGTCCCGTACTACAGCGTGGTGTGGGCTGGGCCGCCTCATGGTGTACAGCATCCACACCGTAGCCCGCTCAGTTGGTGTTTGGCCTTCGTTGGTTTTAGTGATCACGCTGTGTACTGACAAAATTTTAGTTTCTAATTCCCTTTAAAATGACTGGCAAGCATAAAAGTGAGAGTAATGGTGGTGCTCAAAAGAAAAAGAGACAGTCAATTACTTTTGAGATGAAAATTAAAATAATAATGCAATATAAAAATGGAAAAATGGTAGCAACCATTTCACGCGACCTTGGCGTCTCTCACTCGACAATATCAACAATTTTGAAGGACAAGGCAGAGGCATTTGCTACTATTAATAAGGGGATGCAAATGTTTGAAGAAATGGATCAAAATGTTGAGCGTTTTGCACAAGTTGACAAGACAGATCCAAGATGCACTTGAAAAGAAAAGGCAAACTGCACAGTCTATATTGGACATATATTTTAAGAAGTCCCCCACTGTTGTCTCCTCACGCCCCACCACTGCTGCCTCTTCACTCCCTAAAGATGATCCAATACCTTCAACAAGCAAGTATGTTAGCCTGTCTGAAGAGAGGGAAATTGATGACCCACCCAGCCCTGTCTCTTCCTCTGCTTCATCCAATTAATGTAGTCTCCATGTTTAATTAAAAAATGATTAAGACCCCGTATGCATTCAGTTGACTACATTAAAGGTAAGTGCACAGCAACACTGTATTCATTTTCCATTATTGATTACTTTTACTGTACTGTATTTCATTTTAGATTTTCTATGTACAGTCAACCCTCACTTTACGCGGTTAATATAACCCACAGGGTACCGCGGAAAGTGAGAAACGCGTAAAGTGAACAACATAACATATGGGATAAATTGAAATAGACCGGGCCGACCCCCAAACTCCACTTTTTGACAACACACAACTATGTTGTAGTAAAAATTTTATCTTAACTTTATGATGGTATGCACAAACAAGTAATATAGAAGAGGTCAGGTTAGGAAAAATAAAGGTAAAGTTAGGAAAAATAAAGGTTAGGTTAGGAAAACCAAAAGTTAGGTTGAACACTTAGGTTAGTACAAGAGATGGGTCGGCATACGGGGATGGAGGCTGGTTCCGAGGCAGAGGGCAGGCTACTGGCCCTCAGGTGAGTCACCATCACTATCATCCACACTTGTCAGGGCCTCCCTGACAAATCCCTCAAAGTCATCTTCACTGTCTCTACCTCTGTCACTTTCACTGGCTTGGGCTGGCTGTGGTAGGTTGCGGGCGAAGAACTCAGTTATGCTTTGCTGACGGCTGGTGTTGATGTTGTCGTGATACACCTTGATGTAGGGCTCCATAGTCTGCAACAGCTGGGTAGTGAAGATTTCATACCTGTTTGCGTCATGGTCGTCGGAAAGGAGGAGCTTGATTTTCTCGACACACTCGATGGCACCCCTAACATTACTATGGGATAAGCGGTGTTCTTCTTGGGATGACGCACCACCTGCCTCTTCACTGACGTCATCATCATCTACCATCTCGTCGGTAGTCACATCAGGATCCCTTATCACCTCCAGGATGTCGTCGTTGGTGGTCTCGGAGAAGCCTGCAGCTGTAACACTCTGCGCAGCTTCTCTGGCAAGGTCCACTGCTACTGCAACAGTCTGAACCTCACCAGTCACAGATTGACTCTGCCTTACGCCTGGAATGCCTTGCAACACATGTCTCCATGCGTGACGAACAGTTGCTACAGACAGCTGATCCCATGCCTCCACCAAGAAGTTCACAGCTTTCATGATGTTAAATATTCTCCAGAATTGTTTGAAAAGTATTTGTTGCTGTGCCAACTGTTGATCCTCGTCTTCTTCACTCTTGCTATCGGTGGTGGTGTCACTCAGGTTACGCAACTCTTCCCTGGTGTTGGTGTAGTCGTTCAGGAGCTGGAATTTTTTGGTTGAGAATGCAGCTTTTATATTACAGATTAACTCTTGGTCCATGGGCTAATATAGACGTAGTGTTGGGAGGAAGGAAGACCACTTTTACGTTGGGGTGACGATCTAACAGTAGGGGCGAGTGTCCTGGTGCGTTGTCCAGCAGCAACAAAATCTTGAATGGCACATTCTGTTGCTCACAGAATTTCTTTACATCGGGAACGAAACAGTCATCAAACCAGGAGAGGGACAGTGTAGAGAACATCCACGCCTTACGTGCGGTCAACCAGTGGACATTTAGCTTGGTCATGTCCATGCTCTTGTAGGCGTGCGGGCTGTGTGGATCACCGATAACTTGAGCTTACAGGTACCGGAGGGATTGGTGGTAAACAGGACGGTGATGCGCTCCTTCTGCATCTTCCGGCCCCGAATCTTGCTGGCATTCTTCACAACGAAGGTCTTGGAAGGTAGCTTTTTCCAAAAAAGACCAGATTCGTCCATGTTAAACACCTGGTCGTCGGTGTACTGTCCTTCCTCCATAATCTCACGTAAAAACGGAGGAAATTCCCTAGCCGCAGCACGGTCAGCACTAGCTTCTTCACCACCAATGTTTATATTGGTGATCTTGTTCCGCATCTTAAACCTCTGTAACCACCCAGAGGAAGCATTAAAGGGTTTGGGCTCTGTAATTCCCATCTTTCGTGACACTGCAGCATACAGTTCACGTGCGTACTCCTTAACAGAGCACGTGTCGACCGCCATGTTCCGTCGCGCCTGACGCACCAAGTAGCTCACAAGTAATTTTTCCGTCTTGAGAAGCACCTGGTTGTGAAAATACTTGATCATAGAAGCACCTGTAGACTTTGTGATCTTCATGTGCTCCTTTATCTTGGCTGCATCCTTCTTTATCGTCCGGATCGTAGATTCGTTCACACCATGCTGGCGCGCCAAATCAACCTGTCTTGTTCCTTTCTCTAACTCTTGGATGATCTTGTACTTCACCTCGTAGCTTAAGGAACGTCGTGTCTTCTTGGGCTTAGGGCGGCTGGGTCCAGGCAAGGAAAGGTTTCTCTCTGGGGGTGGTGGTCCGGCGGAAGCCATTTTACAGAACAATGGATGCACGATCACACGGTGTGGCCTGGAGGGATGAAACTGCTGCGGCTAGGTCAAGCGTCATCTTTCTTTCCTCCCTCCCTCCCTCCCCCGGGGTGGACACGTCATATTACTTTAAACCAATTACAGCTAGCAGCGGAGGGAGGTAGGGATGCATGGCCAATCACAGTCCGATACATCATATGACGTCAGTGATAACGCAACAGAGACATGCACTGCGCAACCTTACCACGCGGCTTGGCCAGGCGGAGGCGGAGGAGGGAGGAGGCGGGAGCAGGTGGGTGGGGCGAATCTAAAAATAGCATCGAGCCGGACACTCTCCGCATAAAGGGGTACACGCACCGTGGAATGTGAGCATCCTGGGTTCCGGCAGGGCACCGCGTAAACGTGGAAACGCGGAATGTGGGACCGCGTAAAGTGAGGGTTGACTGTATTATTTTTGAATTTTCGACTTACGACCTGGTTGTCGGTCTGGAACCCCGTCTTAAGTCGAGGACTGACTGTACTGTACTTAGAAATGTTAAAATTTTGATTGAGGAAGATAAAATGGAAAAGTACCATTGTTTTGTTTTGTTTTCCCTCGGAAGGTGTCCCTCATACTTCGTAAAATCTCATAATTCATAAGGGTAAGAGGCCCTACTATTTTGAATTTTGGAGGTTTTAGTATAATGATAATACTATGTAGAGCTTTTAAATGTACAATCCATCTGGTGAGGCAGGGAAGTCTTATGCCAAAATAGTGTTTTTCATAGCTTTCTGCAGCTTATGAAATTCAGCATCCATCCTTAGATTTTTTTTAAATAATTATTTTGCAATCTCATATGCCGTATCATTAAATGTATTTTCCATTACTTTGCATCTTCTGATGGTGTTTGCATAAGTAAGGTTTAATATATGGTCATAACAATGTGCATATAAAGAACAAACCTCTTCAATCTTTAGGTCACTGCCAACCCATTCTAAGCTCCAATCATCACAGAATGCCCACTGTCATGGGAACATCAAGGTTCACCCTTCATTATTCCCATTTTCTTCACAGATTGTTCTATGATGAGTTAACACCATTTAAGATTTAATCCCCTTGCCCCATCACTGTTTAACAAGTCATAATCTCTGGCTACCCTTTATTTCAGCATAACTCTTCCCCCTAGTTTAGGGATCCTATTCATCTTGGGATGATTAATTCAACAAGTATCTTCCTGGTGAGACTAAATTTGAACCAATGGGCAGTGGGGATATTAAATGGTGGCATCTTTGTTTTCCCTCGCCTTTTGAATAAAGTTAAGATAACATATATTTATAGTGTTTATTGGTTTTATTAAAATAACATTGACGATCACATTCTAGATAATATTTTTTAAGGAATAGTCTCAAGGACATTTCTTTGGTTATTTAGATAACATAAATTATGTATTATGATACATTGAGGGTAAAGACACTACCCCATGTGACCCCTGATCATGTTGGGTCGCTCTCTCTTTCCATCGACCACCACTGAGGGCGAGCCTTACTCTCTCCTTCTCTGCCATTTTACTACTGGCTCTTGTGAAAAGCCATGTCAATTAGTGCTGTCTTTTGTCTAAGGTAGGATGGTGGCCTCCAGTATTCAGGAAGGCTCCCCAATTACATACGATTGATTGTTGTTCCCTTTTTATTTTAACGGTTTACCTTTGTTTATTTGGCTAGATTTGAGAATTCCCATTGTGTTCCAAGGAGGTGGTTCTCACTCCTTTTTATCTGGCTGGTTATTCAGGCATAACACCATCAAAGTAATAACCTTTATTTTTGTTGATTAAGAGTGTCATCCATAGAATTATTTCTTTCAGAACTGACATGATGGTATGGGAATTGGTATGTCCATTTGGTGAAGACATATAAATTCTTTATCTGACAGTAGCTTGTCATCAACCCATACTAAGACTTGTTCTCTGTTGAGTATATCTGTCATTCATCAGCCATTAGGTTAAAAGACTGGCTTTTGTATAAACTTGCAGGAAAGCTTGAAGATTTGGAATCTCATGATCTGTAACAGTTAATCCTGATTATCTGCACATGTACAGCACATGATAATAGTTTGTTTGCTTTTCCCATCCATTTCTCTAGACATGTCTTTACCTTCCCCTCCAACTCTATACAGGCTACTCATATTGGCTGTATTTCAACTAGTAATTAAACTAAATAAAACTGGATTCTAAGGTGCTTGGGCATGCCAAATCTAAATTCAATAAAAAAAATTGCCACAAGTACGTAGAAACTATAATAGTATTACCCCGCTTTGCGTGGTTTCACTTTCAGGGATTTCTCATTTAACACGGTACCTCGCCAGAACCGGACTTTCACTTTTCACTTTCCGCAGTGCATCTACTCATATACTGTACGCGGGTGAAGTATAATTTTTTATTGATCTCATAAAATTCATACAAATTACCCGGTCAGATAATAATTTACATTGCTGGAATTCTTACAATTTGATGATCATTTTGAATATAAACATCATGGATTTTGCATTAGACATACAAATTTTAGATCTAATGTAATAATTTGGTTTACACAAAGCAAATATTTCATCTTTTGTGCAAAATATATGAAGTTTACATTCAAAATATTCCCTGACCTGCAAAGAATCCAGAAATGTCAATTATATTATCCTAACTTTAGTCTGAGATATTATTTATTACTATACAGTGACCCCTCGTTTAACGAACGCCTCGGTTAACGAAATTTCGGTTAACGAACTGCCTTCCATAAGGATCTTCAATTCGGTTAACGAAAAAAAATTCGGTTAACAAATTTCTTACGAACCGACCTCAACATGTTTTCGCTTGCACTGGCCGGGCAACCAGCTTTAGTATCAGTCCACCAATACAGTAATCGGTTTTAGGGCTTAAATTCCTTACTACAGTACTGTATTTTAGTAAATATCAAGAAGTTTATACTATCCAATAGTTTTAAAAGTTTAATATTAACTTTTTTAGTCATTTTAACAATTATTGAGCATAATTGAAGGTAAAGAAACTAGTTTCTGGCATGCCATCCAGCCTGTTAGCACACCAGACAGGCGTTAGTCTCTCTCTGTTTTCACTGGAGGTAACATCTTGCTTGAGACTCTCTTCAACTAATCGCTTTTTTTCTGTGTTTCCAAGCAAATTATTGGTCATTTTGAAATATATTTTATATATTGACAATATATAATGCAGTGCAGTGTTGATTTAAAGAAAATAATCTTGAAATACACCAAGAGAACTAAAATTGTATGGGTGAAATGGTGCCATGGGGTGACTTCTCTTCCACCCCAATGCCTTCTCTTCTTCCTTCTCCTCCACCCCCATTCTAATTCCCATCATCATCATCATCATCATCATCAGGAGCCTTCTACATACACACCTCAAAGTAAGTGAACTTTTCTACCATTTTGTTGAATTTAGGAAATTTTCGGTGAGCTGGAACCAATTACCCAAAAACCCATTGAAACAATGGTTTCGGTTAACGAACTTTTCAGTTAAAGAACGACCTTCTGGAGCGGATTGAGTTCGTTAACCGGTCACTATACGTTAAAATCTAGTGTTTTCACCCAAAGATTTCTCAGAGAGGTAGGAGCCAGTGAGCTGGGAAGAGGGGTGGGGGGGGAGTTGAGTCCATTATTTGAATGGACATTAACCTGGCGACTGTATTTCTCTTAAATATTAATTGTGTGTGCATACCATCATAAAATTAAGATGTTATTTTTACTACAACATAGGTATTGTGTCGGAAAAAGTGGAGTTTGGGGGTCGGGCCAGTCTCAATTGGAATTAATCCCATATGTTCTGTTGTTCACTTTACACGGTTTTCACTTTCTGCGGTACCCCCGTGGGTTCAATTGGCCGCGTAAATCAGGGTACTGCTGTACAGTATAACTTAACCCCATCACCTGCTACTGTGATAAACCAATGTCGCAGGCCTTATGCATCCCAAATTTCAGTGTGGCTAAGGTGACACTGAATATCAGATGTAGATTCAGCTTGGAATGGTAAAATAAGGGATGAGACAAGTTAGGCGATGAATATGCTTCATCGCGAGATTCCTGAAATGACTCGGTAATATAATTATAGCCTGTGTGAAATAATATTAATTATTATTATTAATTTTATATTACTATTAATTTATATTACTATTAATATTACTGTAATCATTATCATTACACTTAGTATTCCAATAATTAATCCATAGCTTTCCTATTTTTTTCTAAATCCTGAGAAATTTCCTCTGAGCTTCTAAATTTCTTGATAGAAGGAAAATTCCTTAAAAGTGGAAAAACCAGGAAATATTTAGCTGAGCCATATGGTTTACACCCTTTGGCTTAGTTGAATATTGGTCAAACCAAAGCTTGACTGGCCTCACTTCTTCTAATGGCCCTGCTAAGAAAGAAGTGACACCAGTATTTCAAATGATATTAAGTGAGGTTTTGTGGCTTTGTTGCAGCTCAGCATTAGTAAAAATCTAACCTATACTTCCCATTACAGTAACCAATTTTATGAACACAGCAAATGACATCAGCTACAAAATTTAATACACAGAGGTCCCAAAACACACCACAAACTGTATAAAGCACAATTATAAATTGCTGCAATATGCTTCAATAATGTATATTTTTTTAATTATCCAAAGTAAACTAACACAAAGTACATTTGCTACAGAAACTATCTGCAAGGTGGGGTCCGATGGATGTCAAAATGAACATTGTGACTCCTGTTGTTCGGTAGGGTTGTCAAAATCCTTCGTCTGGTGTGTCATATTGTCTAGCAAAAAATTTTGCAGATACTTTTTATAGTGAGTGTATATCATACCTGCGTTGTGCGGCAGCCAGTAGCAATGACTTTAGGAGAAGCACATCTTGTAAGGTCAAAGAAGAGAAGTACTGATTTGTTCTGAAGTTCTCCTCTACCACAGACTCGACCCATACTGTCAGTCGGGTTTAAGAGACGGGAGGGATCCCCATGAAATACCGCTGTTGATGAGGGAGAATGTTTATAATTAATATCATTAAGAGTGGAGCTTGCCCTTTATCCATAAGACGTCTCGTATTTCCAAATGTATAAGAGTACCTTGTACTGGACAGAGAGACCCAGTACTGTACCTGAAGAACCTCTGATCTTAATGCCACTTACTACATATCATCATCTTCTCCTATACACTAACAACTCTCCCATGCACTTAATCACTCCCGTTCTCCTTCCCCTACATTTCAGCAAGGTACATAGGAGAGGTAGTACCATATCGGCTTGGTGAAAATCCTAGTTAGCAACTGTTTTTACTTGACCCCACCTCTTTGGTTCTCTGGCTTCCAGCATACATAAGTATTATTATGAGATCTTTTTTCTGATACAAATTTACAGGAAGAAATTTAATAAATTGGACTTTTTATGCATAAATACATAATATACAGTACTGTATTATGAAATATACAATAAATGTACAGTACAGTATAGTCTGGATTTACACGGTTTTTGTTTACGCGTTTGGTCATTTACGCGGTGCCTTGCCAGAATGAAATGTTTTAATTACGCGGTAAATTTCATCATTTACGCGGCGAGCGGCTGGAGAGGTCCAGACCGCCGCGCCATTTTTTACTCACGCGGTCCATTCTTGACCATACGCGGGAAGCGGACCGGTGAGTGGTGCGCATTAGGCTGCTCCTACGTTATCGCTGACGTCATATGACGTATCGGACTGTGATTGGGCCACGCATCCTTACCACCCACGCATTCCCTCTGCCGCTAGCTGTGATTGGTCTAATGTAACATGACGTGCCTTGCCACCAGAGGGTAGAAGTCGCTGACCTAGCCGGGCCTGTCTCATTGTTCTCAGTCCGCGTATACAGTTCTCTCTTGTGCCCGCTATTCCCCTCACAATGGCTTCCGCTGGACCCCCACCACCCGAGAAAAACCTGGAATTACCTGGACCAAGCCATGATTGTGTGAAGGAAATCATCGAGTTGGGGGAGAAAATTAAGCTCATCCTTGACAACGACCCAGACAAGCATCGGTATGAAGTGTCTAATAACCTTCTGTCGAAAGTTGTGGAGCCGTATATCCAGATCTATCTCGACAACATCAATGCTAGTCGTCAACGTAGTATTGAGGACTTCCTCGCCCGCAACCCACCACAACCACAGCCAGCCTAAGTCAGTGATAGTGATATTGACAGTGAGGATATGGACTTTGAGGGGTTTGTCTGGGAGGCCCTGCAAACCTCTGCGAGTAGTGAAAGTGATTCACCGGAGGGCAACTAATCTGTCCTCTGCCTCGGAACCAGCCGCCATCCACGTGTGCCGACCCAGCTTTTCTACTAACGTAAGTGTTAAAAAACCTAATGTTATTGATATTTCTCTTAATTATTAATTGTGTGTGCATACCATCATAAAATTAAGATGTTATTTTTACTACAACGTACGTATTGTGTCGGAAAAAGTAGAGTTTGGGGGTCGGCCCAGTCTCTATTTCAATTACTAATCCCATATGTTCTGTTATTTCGTTTACGCGTTTCTCGTTTTACGCGGATCTCCACGGGTTCAATTGACCGCGTAAATGCAGACTATACAGGTAGTTCTGCTATAACGCGATAATTGTGTTCTTGTAAAATATCGTGTTATAGAAAATCGCGTAATAGAAATAACAGGGCTTATGGAGAAAATAGGATTAGGTGCAGATTACTCGAAATCGAAAAAATTTAGTAGTTAGCCTAACACAAAGGATAGCACAGTCTAAATAAATGTTACATTCATATCTAATAATGAAATCATACAGTAAATGTAACACTTTACCTTGAAAAAATATGAATGTAACTTGATGGGGGAGAAGGGTGATTTTGAGGTTGATAACATCGAGCTTCTCTTCAAGTGTTATATCCTTTCTTTTACGATAATCACCGGGAATTCTATCATCAGAACGCTTTTTGGAGATATTCTTCTTTACCATAATCACAGTTAATACCACATAATTGGAGAAATAGTAAGCAAAAATCACGTTATAGCAAACAGGCGTTCGCGTTATACAAATATTGTTCCGAATTCATAAATCGCGTTAGAGCAAATTCGCGTTATCAAAACACGCGTTATAGCAGAACTCACTGTACTGTATATGAAAACAATCAAATTTGTGAGGATCTTTTTCTGACAATGTAAAGTCAAGATTGCCTTGTAAGTAAAGGATAAAATACTTATGAGTATAAAATTTAGGACTTAGAACAGTATAAAAAAAATGGACAAAATCTAAAGGTATAAATAAAAATATATTAAAATATCCTGATCACTTTAAGAATCACACTTTTACAGTTGACAAAATGAAAGGGCAGAGTCTAGCGATGTATCCATAGCTTACCCAATGAGCATGCTGAATGAGGAGGCGATGAGTGATTAATTTTTTTTATTCAGTATCAGTGGCTCCAATTGCAATAAAATGAGATATCTATACTGTACCTGTACTATCTTTTACGCCAATACAGCATGTTATACCAAAAGAAAACTTCAACAAAAGCTCAGAATTTTTTGCCCCGATTACTACAGAGCCTTATGAGAGTGGTGCTACCTCGCCTTCTATGTAACTTGTATTTCAGTTCCCAATATTACTCTGTATTAGTGGTGGGCATATTAATACCAAACTATCGATACCTCTGATACCAGCTATATACAATACTTGTAAGTATCAATACCAATTGCTAGGTATCGAGTATTTTGAGAACATTAGCAGCCAGATAATAAGTGGAGTGATTATACAATTACATGTACTCGTATATTTATGTGAGTCAATATTGAGCATCGGGCAACATAGTCCTGTGCACTGACCAGCCGGTAAGATTAGTATTAATGGACTTTCATTTCATCATTAATTTGAAGAACAAAGAAATGGAAGGCTGAAAGAGGTGATTCTAATTTATTAGTAATATTGATATACTGTACTATAAATAACAATGCATTTCCCATAAAACTAAAACTTAAATGATTTTGCATAGTGTACTGTATTGTACTTAGTTGCCAAGTTTTTGGTTGTGTCCAAGACAAAAATGAACATAATCTAGTGCAAACATGATTAATTTTCAATAGCTGCATTAGAAATTAGTTTGCTTGTTTTCCTTTGAAACGTAATTTTTTTTTTAAGTAAAGAAAAATATTTTAAACTGGATAACATTCCATATGATCTTAAAAAATATATATATTATACAGGGGTATTTGGGGAAAAGTAGCTTTTATGTCTAATATTTTAAGAGAATCATTTTTTTTTGAATAACTAAGTCTAATTTACCTTTTCTTTTTTATCTTTATAATTAAGAGGGTCTCAAAATTTAATAAAATAAAAACAGTAAATACATTTCCCTTTCCAGTGGAGTACAGTAAACCCTTGTTATTAGCGGGTTAGGTTCCAAGGAATGGCGCGAATAGGTAAAACCGCGAATAGCAACTTATACTACCTTAGTGCACTACTGTACAGTATACCTATACCAAACAACCAACCAGCTGTGGCAGCACTCATCCCCTCTTTTAACTTATCTAATAATTCAACTTTCTTTGTCAGGGTCATCACTGACTTCTGCCTTTTACATTCACTCCACTAGCATCACTAGCAATGACACTAGGCAGTCTTTTAGGGGCCATTTCACACAGAAACACTAAAGTTTTGAAAGTACAACATGAGATGCTGCGTCACAGGCAATGGCAGAGCGCGATCAGAGGGAGAGGAGACGCTGTGGGCGCGTGGGGTGAATCGTTGCACTGCAGGAAAAGGCTCGCAAGCTAGCCACCAGCTGCTTACTGCAAATCGTCGAAATCACGAATCGCAAACCCGTGAATGCCAAGGGTCTACTGTACTCAAAACAAACGATATTGAGCACACCAGTATTTGGTGTCAGTGCTGTACTTAATACCATCGATACTGGCCAAGCAAATACTTGGTATCATATTGAAACAAAATCACTGGCATCGCTCCCCCCTCCTTCACCTTCCCCGCAGCATTAAGGGAAATGTGTACCATCACATTTATGTGATATACCCTGTACTCTGGGGCTTTGAATATTTTTTTTTCAATTACTGTACTCCCTCAATATATTATAACATGTCAGATAATTAAGAATATTAATTTTAAATGCAGTACTGTAACAGTAAATAACATTGGATTAATATGCACTTTTTTACTAGTGAGCAGTATTATACCTAACAAATATACAAAACCAACTTGCAGGTGTGAACTCACCAAATCCTGTCACTACTCCCCATCCTGCCAAAAATGCCACGAATAGAAGCAGGCATAATATATCTGTACATGACCTGTTCTTAATGGGTCCACTGAATTCTGGATCATATTGGAGTGCTTCACCTGTAGAAAAGAAAATATATTGTTTATCACTTTGTTACTTTATCATTTTAATTAAAAATACTGTACAGGTATACTGTATTGTACAGAGAATTGTACATGAGAATTCTTTTGTACATCTTTACTTAAATGAACCTATGGTACATGTACGAGTATACAGTATTTTCTCTTTTCTAAGACTAAAAAGTAAATGTTTTCCTATTTTCTAAATCAACCTATATTTCCTCTTTTTGAAATTAACATATTAAAAGACAGAGTGTGAGCTGGCAATTTTCTGTTTGTAGTCCATCACATTAAGCATATGAAAAATGTAGAAACATTTCTGATATCTTGGATGCTCCACTGAAAAACTATGGTAATATGACAAAAACATCATTCACACAAACTGCATCACCCAGTACAGTGCAGTACAGTACAGAACAGTACATGATAAACTACAAGATTGTCAGTCTGTCAAATTTTATGACCAATTACTGTAGTATGTTTTAAACTTTTCTGGATGTATGAACAAATCTACAGACAAAAGGGGTAAAACTTTTATACTGCATTCTTAATTCTGCTAGAACTTTAAAAGGAAATATTTTGATGAAAATTAAAATATTTCTTTTTCTATTCAGGATTATGAAACAACACTACAAACTAAATAATGTAATCTCAATTGCTCGAGTAAAGTGAGGGCCTTGACAACTCTTCAGACATGACATGATAAGGCAAAAACTTCAAGCTCGCCAAGTTGTCATGCAAGAAAAATAGCAGTACCGGGTAAATCACAATCTTATTTATATTAAATCAAACTGGGCACGACCACTGCCTCCACCCCCCTCTAAATGCCAACTATGGCACTATCAGAAGGCAAACTAGCAATCCTTGCGAGAATTCTTCAACTTTCCCTGGGATGAATGTTGCTTTTCCACTTGGGACACCTCGGTATGTGTTGACAGCATTGCTGGGATTATACAGGGTGGTATGAGTGCATTTATGTCCATTTTCTACCAAAACTTTCACTTTACAATCATGTAAGGAGAGAGATATAGGGCATATCAAGTTATGAAACTATCTCCTTCTTCTGTTACCCACACCTCTTTCATTACTTCTAGGAATCGTTGTAAGGCTATTCTTCGTAGGGCCAAACGGAATTTTATAAAAAGAAAGACTGATGACCTGACTAACTCTTCTTCTAGTAAATCCTTCTGGTCCTTAATCAAAAACATCTGTAATAACTTTGCACTCTCTCTTTTCCTCCTCTCTTTCGACCTGATAACTCTATAGCCAACTCTCCCTCTGATAAAGCTAATCTCTTTGGCACCTTATTCTCCTCTAACTCCACCTTAGACAATTCCAACTCTACCCCTCCTACCCCTGGTCTTCCTACTGAGCCTATGCACTCTCCTATAATCTCCACTCGTAGGGTTGCTGGTGTGTTATCCAGATTGGATGTGAGTAAGGCGCATGAACCGGAAGGAATATCCCCTCGTGTTCTGAGGGAGTGTGCCGATGCTCTGGCCCTGTGCTTGCTCGCCTCTTTCGCCTTTGCCTCAAAACCCAAACTTTTCCTTCTTCTTGGAAGCATGCCTCGGTTCAGCCCATCCCAAAGAAAGGTAACAATTCCAAGCCCTCTAACTATCATCCTATGGTCCTCACTTCATCCCTCTCTAAGATTTTCGAAACTATCCTAAACTCTCATTTTCTCCGTTACCTTGAACACCTTCCTCTTTTGTCAGATCACCAGTATGGCTTTCGCCAGGCGAGATCTACTGGTGATCTGCTCTCCTACTGTACCCATCTTTGGTCATCCTCTCTTGGGGATTATGGGGAACTTTCATCGTGGCCTTCGACATCTCAAAGCATTTGACAAGGCATTTCCCCCTAATTCTTAAACTAGATCTGTTTCTAGAGCTGATATCATTTCATCTATAAATGCGAATCTGTGCAGCATCTCTGAATCGGGAGGTAGAAACTTGGTTAAATTCAATAGTAATAAAATACAGTATTTACCAATTACACTTTCCAAATTAGATGATCGCCCACCAATCACATTTCAGGACACAATCATTCTGCCAAATTCTAAAATAGATACCTATGCTAGGCCTCACCATTTCCTCTAATATGTCATGGAAGCCACACATCCACAACATTGTCAAAGCTGCCTCCCAAAAGCTTGGAATGCTGCACAGATGCCACAGCTACTTCATTCCTGATCAGTTGCTTCAAGTTTATAAAGGATTCGTTCGTCCTTACTTGGAGTACTGCTCTCATATCTAGGGTGGCTCTTCTGCCCACCTATTAGATAGGGTGGAATCAAAGGTATTTCATCTTATTAACTTTCCTCTTTTAGTTGATAATCTCTCTTCCCTTTCTCTTTGCAGCAATGTTGCTTCACTCTCTCTCTTTTTCAGGTACTCTAACAAGCAGTGTTCAGTGGATTTGGCATCCTGCGTACCGCCGGCAAGACCGTGAGCTCGTAACACTCGTCTTGCCCGCCGTGCCCAGCGTTTAAGTGTGGATGTCGGTCACACTAGAATAACCTGTTATAGCACATCCTTCTTTCCTCACACATTCTAATCTGTGGAATGCTCTGCCTTCTTCTGTGCTTCCATACTCTTACAATCTGTCTCCCTTCAAAAAGCTGGTTCATCTCCGTGGTGTAGATTAATGCAGTCTTTTGCTCTTCTATTTTTTATTTCTTTTTATAGTTAATCTTATTTTTTGCCCCCTAGGCCTTGTTGTGGGTCAATGACCTGTACCCGGGTGGGAGAATGAAGGGGGGGGGGGTGTGGAAATTGATTTTCTGGCATTTCTGCCGGAAATGTACATTTTTCGCATACATATTTTAAAAGATAAAATTACGAGCAGCAATATTACTTATTTTAAGTGGGAAGGGCTTTGAAGTAGTGGGAAAATGTGGGAAAAAAAAATATACAAACTTTTGAAAACCTGACCTAATGTTTCCTAACATTTAAAAATACGAAATCTATAAGAAGTTTACCTTACTCATGTTATCGGTGTTTAGTAGGTGATGGTGTTGTTTTCGATTTTTAGTATGTATTGGTGTTCAGATGAGGAGGGATCCATAAACTCAAGTGGTTCTTAATATTTTTACAAGTTAGGAAATATTAGGTAAGGTTTTCAAAGGTTTGTTTGGTGTTGTTTAAGTATTTTATCCCACATTTTCCCTCAACTTCAGAGACCTGCCCACTTTGAACTAATACCATATTATGGGTAATTATATATATATATATATATATATATATATATATATATATATATATATATATATATATATATATATATATATATATATATATATATATATATATATATATATATATATATATATATATACGTATACAGTATATTTATCAATTCTTCAGTGACTAAGCTTGTCTCTTATAAAAAGCCAGTGAAATGACCTGGGTGAATATAATTAACATTGCTGGGATTCTTGTAAGATGTTGATTAATTTAAATATAAACAACCTATAATTCGCACTAGACATAACAATTTTAGTACCGTAATCAAATTAGTACATGTGCACTCCAGCTTTGCACTGAAGTCATTTATTTCTTTTACGTTTCTTTTAGTATGGTGTGTGCATGTAAATGGATGAAAATAAATGAAGAAATTTATGTAAATCTACCCAAAAATACAGTTGAAAAACTTTATATTATAAAATGTACTACAGTATTGTACACTAATGTACTACAATTTTTATCTCTTGAGCAAAATATATTATGTTTATATTTAAATTAATCTCTGTCTTGCAAGGATTTCAGCAATGCAAATTATATTATCCTAACTTTAGTCTGAGATATTATATAAAATAAACATAAAGAAATCACCAATCTTTTGTCTGGGAGGGAGGGGGCGGGAGGTGAGGTGACAGAATGTCTGGCGTTTGTTTGTTTATTTATTTGAGATAAGATTTGACAGTTGGCGCTGAAGGCCTGCCTGCGTGTTTATTTATCATTACTTAAGAGTGACTAAGCTCTTCTCATAATTTGCCACCCAAACGACCTGGGTGAATATAACTTACATTGGAGGGATTCTTGTAAGATAGTAATTTATTTGAATACCTGTATAAACAAGCTATATTTGCAATAGACATAACAATTTTAGTACCGTAATCATTTAGTACATGTACAATACAGGTTTGCACTTAGGTCCATTGTTACTGTACAATATTGACTAAATTCACTAGATAACGTACGCCTGGCAGCACAATCTATAAGAATACGCGATGCATACGTGACTGTGCCCGCTCTAGGGCCATTTAGGTTCGCTAGGTCCCATTATTTGAATGTTTTTTTTTTCAATTTAAATTTTAATTGTTTATTCCTTGATAGAGGAAGTGGGATCCTAGTGCTGTCACTTGGTACCCCTGTACCATAACACCAGAAGCAACTGGCCAGTGTCACAAGTATATACAGTACAGTACAGTCATCCCTTGGTTATCGCGCCTAATTGGGACCCCGCCGATAACGAAAGTACAGAACCTATGGGATTTATTCTAATTGGTTCCAGACACCCAAGACCCAACCCCAAGTTTCCCATTTTACGACCATTTATACCCACTAAATATATATATAATGTTATGGTAAATATCATAAACACACATAGGCATGGCTAGGTTTATTACAAAGTGATGAAAAGGGTACGCTTAATACTGTAGTCCACAAAACATGTAGCCATGCTTTTTTTATTTTGTCCCCCATCATACGAGTCCGTTTTCTCTCACATCAGGACGCCTGAGTCCTACGTTTTCTCTCTTAATATTAGAGTGCACCAGAGACTTCACTATTCTTAGTAATGCCACAGAATTTGAAATTGCAACCCCAATTGCAACTGGGGGTGCAATTGTTGAGGCAACTAGATGTCTGATTACAGCAAATAAGTTATTGTCAATTTGTAGGTGAAAGATTTTATCCTCAATAGATGTCGGTTAACATTACACCTGGAGGCAACAAAAGCTTAGGAAGGAAGCATATTCCATTTAACACATAATACCTGACCAGAATGGGGAGGATCATCGTGTCTCCGTCAGGGGGTCGTGGAGTGGTGGTCCAGCAGGCGTCATGGATTTTTTTTTTATGGCACGGACGTATATCGGACGTTAACCGGCGCATGACTGTATTTGCTTCTCTAATGATACATTATGGTGAACTACAGTATGTGGATTGCGGATTCTACTCGTATACCACACAGTTGGCGACTGAACTATTTTGTTTTCATCAAGTTTATATTACAATAAATACGTGTCGCTCAATTCCTGATTGTTTTGGTTGCTAATTAATCCCTTCATTAATATGTCTACTGATCTATTTTATTCAGGTCACCGCCAGACGATTTTATTCAGCTGGGGAAGTTCACTCTCGCAGTCAAAGAGTTAAACAAAACTTCACTGCTTCTACAAGATTTAGATTCAAACATATTCATAATCCATTTGCTCATAAATGCCCCCTTTTGTAAAGGAACAACTTAGAACATGAATTCATCCCCTCTCTCATCCTATGGCAACTTTTGTATTTTCATCTGGCTAGTGCTAGATGATTACGCTCAGCTAAGAAAACCCTGTCAGTATTGTCAAAGCATTGTTATCCTGTATGGTAATCTCTCCCAACTGATATACACTTTCTGACCTCAATATCAATACTCCCAGTATCCCATCTCCCTTCCTCACAGAAAGATGACCCTTCCCCTCTCCCTCCCGCTTACTAGTGAATGCTTCAAATTCAGACTTCCGAGTTCGGGGTTCACACCTCAGGGAAAGAGAGGATTGGCAATGCTAGGTGGTAAATGTAGGAGTGAGTCCAATTGTACTGATCTTCCTGGTGAACTGTACAGTATGTTGTTCAGAGATCCACACTACTGTGAAATTAGGCAGGTCTCTTTACACCCGTTGCCTCTGTTCACCTAGCAGTGAGGAGCAGCCTGGTTGTAAGCCGGCTGTTGTGGGTTGCATCCTGGGGAATGGTGTAATGCAATAACATCTGAGGAACACCTCCCAAAGAAGCAGGACTTGTGTCTTTCAAGCAATTAGGACAGGTCCTACCTGGGCATAAGCCCAGGCTTAAGAATCCACAGAGAACAAAGAAACTGTCCCTACTCTTACCAGTGTGTCTACATCCTCCAAAGTAAACAAGGAGTGGAGGATCATGAGAGATAACATCGTCATATTCGTTTAGCAGATGAGTTTGAGTATGAAACTCTGTTGGCAGGTTTTGGGACAAGAGAGGGTGTAGGTGGATTGTTTTGGAGTGGATTCCTCCCCTACAAGCACCGAACCTTCTCGAATGCCCCAGCCTACGCCTCCAGCGCCGCCTACGGAGCGGGGGTCAACTATCAACCCACGCCTACCCCCGCCTTATAAGGCCTGACACCGCTGTGACCACTCTTTTCTACCCAGTGCCACCAGCAAGCAACACCACCACCTCCTCCACGCCAGCCTGGCGGCTCCCACCGGCGACCTAGGCGTCCCTCAAGCCGCGTGCCCTCACTCTGGGCACCCTCACCACCCAGCTCTCTCTACTCAACGCTTATTACCATGCTACCTACCCAGCAACAAGCTGCATTGTACATCCAATACAATATGTATACAGTGAGCACATTGTGAGTTTCCTTTCTCCATCCCATCCTGAGTGTGAACCAATATCTCAACCCCACAGTTTCCACCGTAGGGAGTGGTCCTGGGTATATGGAGCCAGGCTAGGAAAACGGGATCACCACTCTTAAGTCATTCAGTTTTCTTAATTAATACTTTAAGTTCTAATAATAAAATGCCTCAGTGTACTGTATGATATATTATACTGTATATTTTAGGCAATGCGTGTGTGTGTACTAGGCAAGAGGAAGGGTGTTCCCTGAGGGTGTGTGGTGGTCAGAGTAAGGTGCGTGTGTCCTCTCTTTAACAAGGGGCTGGGACAGAGGTTGAGTGGCCACATTTACAATATACCCACGGTATTTTGACCATGAGTATACCTTCACCTTCCCCACAACCACAGTGCTTTCTTGCGCTACCTGAACTCGCCTGAAAAATAACTAGATATGCATATGACCTTTGTTATAAAGTTAACATTGTTTTTAGTAAAATACACTATGTAGCAAGGATCACCTGATGATTGACCCCCCCCAGCTGATCACAAATAAATAAATAAATATATATATATATATATATATATATATATATATATATATATATATATATATATATATATATATATATATATATATATATATATATATATATATATATATATATATATATATATATATATATTCGAAAAGATCTAACGCAAGAACCTCTTGAAAATCGAGGCCCAGAGAGGGGCGAAAGCCAACCAACAGGCTCAATAATATTTACTTCCTGCTGGGTGTAACTCACAAGCTTCTCATTCAGCCAAGTGAGCCTCAACCTCTCTTGTATCGCCTATTTCATTAGATGCCTTGTTCCTTCTTTACACAGCTTCAATTACTCCTCTGCATTTACTTTCCGCCAAGGCATTGGCATGTAAACAAAGGAACAAAATGCACCCCTCTCTCTCTGCAATATAACCCTTTGGCAACCTTACTCGGAACAGTCTGGGCAACGATGCCTGAACCCACTATAATAAAGGAATATCACTCTTTACACAACAGTACAAGGTAGAGTAACAAAAATATATATATATATATATATATATATATATATATATATATATATATATATATATATATATATATATATATATATAATTTTCATTGGTTGGTGGAGTAGTTTAATTCCTAACCTGGCTGTACGCGTTTAAAGACCCTAGTTGTTGAAGAGCAGTACTATTACACCATCCACGACACAGTACAGTAAGAAAAACACAACTCCTTCACCGACACACAAACACACGCACTAACAAGCAAAGACAAACACACACACACACACACACGGTACTCACCTTTGTTCAGTCTTTGGTGTTTGTGAACTTTCTGACCCATGGTAACGGTGCATTAGTGTCCCACACCCAGGTACACCCTCACTCACACTCGTCTTCCAACAAAACTGGAGAACTTAACACTCGTCAACACAATACCTTGTTTTACGTCACCAGATTACTGGATAAATGTAGTAAGTCACTTCCTCCTGATTCCTTGTAAAGCACGTAGTCGTTCACACACCACCGGCCCTTTCCGCATCTAAACAATAATTTTGTCGGTGGATACAATATATCATTAAATTAATCTCGGGCTAAGTTTGAGCAATAAAGATAAAATGCACAATGAAGATTAGATTCGGAGGGGTGGCGCGCACCAGGGAGTTTAGCTGACTCCAGCACTATTCTAGGTGGTGGACAGAGAGCGACTGAGAGAGTGTGTTTGTGTGTGCCATGTGAGCACAAGAAGGGCCACTACGCTCCACTACATTAATAAGCTCACTGGAGAACACCAAGGTCACTCGACCACCAGCTCACGTCCGCCGTATTCCCATCAAAACGATTTGTTTTTTATAATTATCCCTCAGAAAAAAAACAGGAGTAAATGTTACCTATGATCCCAAATAAAAAAAAAAATATATATATATCTATATATATATCTACATATATACTACATATATATATATATATATATATATATATATATATATATATATATATATATATATATATATATATATATATAATATACAGTATATATAGTTCCCATCACAGTCATAGGCTTGTGGGCCGTGAGTTCGAATCTGGCAGGTTGAGGTGTTGATTGTATGTAGAAGTCCGCGTGCTTTATTGGGCTAATGAAATATATATATATATATATATATATATATATATATATATATATATATATATATATATATATATATATACACTCACCCCTGAAGATGTGAATTACACGAAAGCGCTTGGGAACTTCGTGTTTTCTTTTTCCTTGTGGTTATCAGCATATATAACTGGATCACGAGCACCTACAGTGATTTATTTGCATATATATATATATATATATATATATATATATATATATATATATATATATATATATATATATATATATATATATATATATATATATATATATATATATATTATTTTTTTTTACTTATATCAACAGTCCGCCTTACTCATTATATACAAGGCAGGCCCAGCTGGTCACTTGTTAAGGTAAATGAAGCACATGAACCACGAAATAACGGGATGGCGAGTCAGTCAGACAATAATTAAGTCAGGGCAGGCATTCACAGAGCTGGCTGACACATTTAAACCGATGGACTTTGGTAATCATATGGTTAATGTTGGGGAGACAAGCAGCAATATGCAGGTGTATACAAAGACAAACTTGTACAGGTGTATACAAAGACAAACTTGTACAGGTGTATACAAAGACAAACTTGTACAGGTGTATACAAAGACAAACTTGTACAGGTGTATACAAAGACAAACTTGTACAGGTGTATACAAAGACAAACTTGTACAGGTGTATACAAAGACAAACTTGTACAGGTGTATACAAAGACAAACTTGTACAGGTGTACGAAGACAAACTTGTACAGGTGTATACAAAGACAAACTTTTACAGGTGTATACAAAGACAAACTTGTACAGGTGTATACAAAGACAAACTTGTACAGGTGTATACAAAGACAAACTTGTACAGGTGTATACAAAGACAAACTTGTACAGGTGTATACAAAGACAAACTTGTACAGGTGTATACAAAAACAAACTTGTACAGGTGTACGAAGACAAACTTGTACAGGTGTATATGAAGACAAACTTGTACAAGTGTATACAAAGACAAACTTGTACAGGTGTATAAGAAGACAAACTTGTACAGGTGTATACAAAGACAAACTTGTACAGGTGTATACAAAGACAAACTTGCACAGGTGTATACGAAGACAAACTTGCACAGGTGTATATGAAGACAAACTTGTACAGGTGTATACAAAGACAAACTTGTACAGGTGTATACGAAGACAAACTTGCACAGGTGTATATGAAGACAAACTTGTACAGGTGTATACAAAGACAAACTTGTACAGGTGTATATGAAGACAAACTTGCACAGGTGTATATGAAGACAAACTTGTACAGGTGTATACAAAGACAAACTTGCACAGGTGTATACAAAGACAAACTTGTACAAGTATATACAAAGACAAACTTGTACAGGTGTATACAAAGACAAACTTGTACAGGTGTATACAAAGACAAACTTGTACAGGTGTATACAAAGACAAACTTGCACAGGTGTATACAAAGACAAACTTGTACAGGTGTATACAAAGACAAACTTGTACAAGTGTATACAAAGACAAACTTGTACAGGTGTATACGAAGACAAACTTGTACAGGTGTATAAGTACAAACTTTGTACAGGTGTATACGAAGACAAACTTGTACAGGTGTATATGAAGACAAAGTACAGGTGTATACAAGACAAACTTGTACAGGTGTATATGAAGACAAACTTGTACAGGTGTATACGAAGACAAACTTGTACAAGTGTATACAAAGACAAACTTGTACAGGTGTATACGAAGACAAACTTGTACAGGTGTATACAAAGACAAACTTGTACAGGTGTATACAAAGACAAACTTGTACAGGTGTATACAAAGACAAACTTGCACAGGTGTATATGAAGACAAACTTGTACAGGTGTATACAAAGACAAACTTGTACAGGTGTTTACCAAGACAAACTTGTACAGGTGTATATGAAGACAAACTTGTACAGGTGTATACAAAGACAAACTTGTACAGGTGTATACGAAGACAAACTTGTACAGGTGTATAAGAAGACAAACTTGTACAGGTGTATACAAAGACAAACTTGTACAGGTGTATACAAAGACAAACTTGTACAGGTGTATACAAAGACAAACTTGTACAGGTGTATACGTAGCCCAATTTGTGCCTATGTATAAGCCTAATTTGTGCAGGTGCATAGACGTTAATGAAGTGCATAATATATTTTTAGTGTCCATAAAATTCCTGTAACTGATCTGCAAATAATGTTTATTTTTCTCAAACAGAATATCACGATGAAAACTATCAAATTCACTTAATTTTCTCACACTTTAAAAATTAACATCTAACATTCCTTTGGTATACAAGGGGCAGACAATTCTACATCACTGCAGTTTCTTGGTTATGGAAACTATTCAGTATTACAAATTACAAAGCAACGTTGTTCGTTATTTAGTTTGCGTATCGCACGGCAAGTACTTAACAAAGTAGTGGACGCCCAACATCCCTCACCTGACGTGACAGTGGCATAATACCTGAATATTAACTACAGGTTCGCATGTTTATACGGTATATATGTCCCCACTGTGTATTGAATTTAGCCCTAAGTGCTTAGAGACAGTTGTGGTGAATGGAGCTGAAGCTAATACATGCTTGAACTTTTCTTCTAAGTCTCTCTACACCATAGTGTGTGTGTGTGTGTGTGTGTGTGTGTGTGTGTGTGTAGTAATAAATAAATAATGTTTTATCTCAAGAAACTGACAACTAAAATGAACGATGACACCAAATGTGTTGTGTAAGGTAGAATGGCTTATGTTAGATTGACAATTATCAACAAAGAAGGAAGAGCGGTGAGCACACTTCCTTTGGATGAGGCGTTTCCTTTTTCCAAAAAGTTCAAAAACAAGTTGCAATGACTAAGAGCTCAGTTGAAAGGAGAGTGAGAGCTAAAGGAGAGCTAGCCAAGTTCGATACTTCAGTCCCCCTCTCCATATGGCCTCAGAATTGGACTGAGCGAACCAAGGAACAACTGAAGAAACAGTCTTAGCAGATAAACAGATGCTGTACACACCTCCACCCTGGCGACAGTAATTTTGCTATAACTTTTAGCAGATTCAGAAGCATCTACCAGGGAGAAACAGTAATCATCCAAGGGGAAAAAAAAAGAACTCAGGAAAGGTGATGCAATCAGCACTTTCATAACCGGTGCTTTGAGGTAGAGGTGGCGCGGTAAGTTAGATAACATCTCGGAGAGTATGGCCAGTTGAACCTTCTGGCGGTAAAATTGTGTAATTAAACGCGAGGGAAGAGGTGAAACATTAATATACAGTGTTGGACGTCGGGTCATGACGGCGTGGAATAAGAGGGCTTCGGCGGAAAGCTTTCAAACACTCCTTATGAAGGACGTTGAGGTCCCCAAATTTTATAACCTCAGCTTGTGGATGAGAGGAAGTTATGGCTTCGTGGCAGGAGTTGACTCAAAGAATAAATTGCATTTCTTAAAGCAAGGACAACAATGGGTGAAACAGAAAAGCAGTGAAGGTTGATAGAAAGTTCACGGCTAAGTATGAAGTATGAGCTGCCCTGTAGCAAGAGGGGGCAGGTTACGGACATATGAAAAGAACAAGTGGAAACATTTTGAACAGCTGAACCACTACCAGAATAAGAAAAAAAATTATATAGGATAAGTTGTAGTCAACTGAGGCGACACTGGCAAAGACATTCAAAATAATGGTAAAGTGAAAGAAAAAAGAGGCAGGTCTTCATAATGTGCGAGAAACATGAGGAGTACCAGCACTGCCACAGTCCGATCCTTCCTTTCCCTAGTAGAAGAAACCAAATTGGGTCCCACAGTAGCTTGGTGTTGGTCGTGTGTGCCCCACCGAGTACTGCACGACCGTTGGTGACGATCTCAGACATCACTACTGTGTACATTATTCGATTATTTGTACCTTGATCCTAAAATTGGGGTTATAATAGTTATTTTTTTGAAGGATGAAGAATAGAAATACGTGTTATAACAAAAGATCAAACCACATTATAAATGTAAGAAAAAATAGGAGAATATTAATCCGTAAACTATAAGCATTAGCATAAGTCTACACACAGGAAAATTTACTGTACAGATAAAGGACAAATTAAATTCTTACTCTACATCTCACGTGAGGTACCGGGCAGTGGAGAATGGCCAGACCAATTTCCTCCCCTCCTTCACCACACCCTCAACCCACTACAACAAAATAACATTAATACATTCACATTAACTAAGGTACACCAAGTCGATTTTTTTTAAGAATTATATTTACTACCGAGTTGATATTGTGCAACAGATAAACTTTGTATATTGTGTTGAGTAAGAAATATCTTTACACACATCTTTACAGTGGTGAATCGTCAAAACCTTCATGATCAGTAGTTGTTACATGTTACAGCTACCTTGAATAACACTGCCACACACATGGAAAACCTCAGTGCTGTAGTCAATAGCGGACCCAGCGGTACACACAGCGCCAGCATCCCCCAGAATTACACAGGGCCGGCCACCACATATTCCTTGGGTGGCCATCATCCCCCAGGGTCACACAGGGCCACACACGCCACCCATTGTGCAGTATCACCTCAACATTGATTGGCATATGTCATACTCTTACTGCAGTGTTGGCCATGACCACAACACCCCACACACTCGTCTACACGTACACTTTATATTCTAAAATAATAAAATAAGACACAGTATGGTTGAACCTCTAAATCAAAGGTTGCAATGGTTGCTTTAAGACCCACAGGTTCCATCTGTGAACCCCGACCTATATCACTTAACGAAGTACAGTACAGGATTTTGTGTGTGGAACAGATGCGTTTATTAAAGCATTTATGTTAGACGGCGGTGTTGTTGTTACTGGTTGTGAAGAGCATGACAAGAACCAAACAACTAGAAGTATCTTAACACTCACCGTATTCCTTGTTGTCGTCTTCCCCCATATCTCCTCTTGGCTGCCTCACCCGGGCCTCTCGTCTCTACCACACTTATTGTTCAATGTTCACATGTAAATCACGAATAATTTTATCCACCTGGAAATTTAACACGGTATACTTTATAAATGGGAACAAATAGGTCAACACAATTTCTGTAGCTGGAGATTATTAGGATCACATGAAGATTAGCTCCCCTCACTTGTTTCACATGGGTAATTAAACACTTTAACGTTACCTCGAAGGGGGAGGGGGGTTAGGTCGCCTTGGCAGAGTTGACCGGCTCCCACCACACGTCATTCAGCAACACTCAACACAGTAATTTGTGATATATACTGAAAGGAGTCACGCACACCACTATATCTTTACACATAATATTATACTGAGAAAACTGTGGTCTAATGCGTGAAGCTCTGTCAATCTGATTAGGGTAATAAGATAATGGGGCGAGATTCTTTTTCCTGGACAACGGGCTGAGTTTGTTGTTAGTATGAGTGAGGGAGGAAAGGACGGTGACTGAACTGACTTCTGTGTGGGAGAGGGAAGTCTAGTGACCTGACCTGTATGAGGGAGAGGAGGAGGATGGTGACCTGTATGAGGGAGAGGAGGAGGATGGTGACCTGTGTGAGGTAGAGGAAGAGGATGGTGACCTGTGTGAGGGAGGGAGTAGGTGTGTGAGGACCCAGGGAAGGCGACTCGGGTAATACTAATGTCAAAGCTACACCAGTGATTTAATCAAGTCTCCACACGGTCCGTAGGTACAAACAACTACACTAAAGACTTACTACAATACTTTATTCTAATTCCCAAATAAAAATCTTGAATCTCCAGCTACCTCCGTCAGACTTAATAACGGCTACACAAGGAAAGTTCTCAAGTAACATGTTCGCTCCGTGTGTCAAACCTAGTACACGTCGCCGCACAAATGATGATGGTGGGTCTCGTGTCATTACTCAGTACTGTCCTCCATTTAAAATGTTGATGGTGACAGGTAGTGGCTGTGGCAAGTGGTGTTGGTGGTAGGGTAGATAGTACGTGGTTGGGGCAAATTGTGGGGGTGACGGTAGGCGGTGGCAAGTGGTGATGGTGGTAGGCGGTGACGGTAGGTGCTGACGGTTAGGTGGTGGTAACTGGTGATGGAAGGTGGTAGAGAAGTGTGTCAGTAATTCACCATCTCCACAAAGCCTTTACCACACTACTCAGAACGAGCACTATCAACCCCTAAATAATGCACATCCATGGCATCACCACACTAAACGAGGGTTCTTCTACAATGCATACAAAAACAAGTTGCTTGTGTTCAAGGACAGAGATACAATGTGTAATAATCACTCTCTCTCTCTCTCAATACTGTATAGAATCCTTTCTCTCAACACATTTTCGCTCACATATCTCACCGCCACAACTCTGTAATGCTCTTCCGTTTTGACATTCACAGAAGTCTCTGGGAACTCAGCCTTAGTTCTGTTGTAATAAGGATATAAATATCCTCTTGCTTACGTTCCAGTATGTTCAAAGTCTAATCCAGTGATATTCTTTTAAATGTCTTTTTTGCCAAATCATACAAACATGCACATATACTGTACTGTAGAGCATGTGGTGATACACAGAAAGGTACAAGTGCAGATTCACAGTGTTTGGGCCGGGTTTGATATCAAACGACCTCACTTGTTAACACTTGCCTGAATGAGTGTAGAGTAGTGCATAGAAACAGTCTTCAGTCTTATGATTCTGTTTCTTGCAAATTTTACAAAGTTTTTTGTTTAGGCTTGGTACCTGTTTCTTTTTTAACTAATTGGTGTTGTTGCCACCGGTGCAATGGTTCTAGCACAAGGTGTGTATGGGGTTCTCTGTATTATCTTTTCTGCATGATCTGTGAGTTTCTCTGTCTGGGGGTAATTTTCCCTTTTAGCTTGCTTAAACTCTATTTCTTGAATAAGAAATATAAATTGGATATACTCAATAAGACGATACACGTTTTCCTCACTCATGGTACAGTTGTTTTCTTACCAATCAGAAGCGGAGAAGTGTGTTTTCGCGTCGTCATAAGCCTGTCCCGCCATGGACTGTGCCATGAAGAGGTCCTGTGTTTGGATTCGCGTTAATGTTCTGCTTACCATTCTAAAAACCCATGTAAGATGACTGTCACCTCCTCCCTGATCAAAAAAACGTATCCAATTTCTTTTTAACTCATCATATGTTGATCTAGTAAAGGCTGAAGCATTCAATAGGTTACTTGCGTGACATGCCGGTTTAATGTGACCACGGACGAATGCTTTACGATCCTCGTCATTTGGACATTATTATGTCTCATCGCATCCTCACATGCTCGGAGAAATGCGAATACATTATAGTTAGGTTCTTCCCCTGTGAAGTCTCGAATCCGATCATGCTGTGGTAATATTTTCCACACATTAGTTGCTTGCGTCACTGGGTTATTCATGCTAGTGGTTATGGGTTTACTAGTTAATGGCAATGCTGGTAAATTACTGGTGCATTGATCAGAAGATGTCAATACACTGTCAGAGGTAGGTTCACTATACAGAGGTGTAGTGTCGTAAGAACGTCCTGACCTAAGTTGTGCAAATAATAATTCGTTATTTGTTTTATGTATGATTGCTTCACTGACTTCTATTGAAGTGTTTACTGTTAGTTCAGGTTTAATGACTTGTAATTCATGCGCACCTTCGAGGTCACATGTGTCAGTGTTAACAGTGTCATGAGGTACAGTGTCACTTGAATCACCATCTAAGTCTTCATTAAGTTGATCGTTAACAATATATGAATGATCCATAAATGTTTCTTAGATTTAAATGTTTAATAACTTTGCCAATTCATTCACAATAAGGTAATGTGAAATGTAATTTTAGTGATAATTAATTGCATAAGTTATTTTTCCATTAATTGTTACAAGGCACTTGATAATTAATAATCTATCACGGTGTCTACCGTGTGAAGATATGTTTTAAATTATATATATTTCGTGTATATATACTTAATGATTGTTTGTGAAATACCTAATAACGTAGAGTTGATTGTAGTATCTCAGAGAAATCCTCTTGTTTACATCTGGTCAGCTGGGCTGGGTGTATGACGTAGTCGTCCAGATGGCGGTCTATATGACGTCACTGTTGGAGGTTCTTTACCCACAACATCTGCTCTGGTCCAGGTCGATGAGGGTGATGAGTCGACAGGTCGATGAGGGTTAGGTCGATACGTGATATCCTGAGAAGGTCTCTGCTTATCGCCTTCCTGTCAAGGTGACTAATGGCTCATGTAAATCATACATATCTGCTCTGTCTTGAGGGTTTTCTGTAGGTTAAGTGTTTGTGTAACCACTAAAGAGTTAGTGTTACCACTTACAAGTTATTGTTACCACTTGTATTAGTACACAGTTAAAGTAACTTGTTATTTGTTACTTGTAGTAGTCACTTATTTGTTGTGTTACTTTATAAGTATTTTTTGGGTACTTATAAAGTTTTCTCTCTAATTCACTAGAAATCACTGGAACTTGAAGCACTGATAAGTTGATTTTAGATCCCACCGCTGCCACCATTGTTTGGGCCGGGTTTTGATATCAAACGATCTCACTTGTTAACACTTGCCTGAATGAGTGTAGGAGTAGTTGCTGGTACCTTTCTTGAAGTTGGGTGAGATAACAGGTAATCTCACGGCGTGTCACCTTTGATACAGTCGTTGAATCGTCCCATCCAACCTGGGTTACACTTGTAATTATCTTAGCATGTAAGTATACACAAGTATACACAGGTTCTGTTATCTTCATTTGTGGTTCCTTGGTTTAATGTAAACACACGTGGTGAGTTTCTAGTTATATTGGATGCTCTGGTAGTTAAAGAATTGTTTGTTGACAGACTACTGAGCATTAGCTATTAGCTTGTAATTAGCTTATATAATTAGAGAGATATTCAGCCTGGGAGCTATGCTCACACACGTCTCTTTGGTACGGTGTCTGGCTGTGAACTAAGGGAAACTGTGAACTAGGCGAACCTCTCTCTGTCTGGTTGTAATGGGAGGTACTTAGTACGTCAACACAGAGATAAAAGGCTACACTCCACAGGCCTACTCTCACGGCGGCCTGGGGACATATATTTATGGGTTGTAACCTGAATCTGTGTGAAACAACCAAATGTTTATGTGCTGTCCACCCTAGGAGGTGTGAGAACAAATGCTTATTGTAGCTGTATGCTCAATAGTCTGGGTGATAGAATGTATATAATGAATATATGTCCTTAGCCCATATTTATATAATACTAATTGATAAGGGCTAGAACAACAGCACTTTGTGTGGTGATACACAGACGAGACACACACACCAAGTGGAACAGGACAGGCGGCTGTACTCGTGGTAACTAAAAAGTGGGCACTGGTTATGTGGCGGAACTGGCGGGGTTCTCTATAATCCCTGATAATGGATAAGGCTGCGGGTCACTACTCACCCATGACGTCAGTGCCAGTCAAAATTTTTCAATAAGTGGTACCGGTATGGCCAGCATAAGGACAGAACTAGACAATGTGATATAGTTGTGGACAGAATTAGCCAAGGGTACAGACACATCTGGCAAGATAGTAACACTGTACCCATACCTGAACACTCAGCATGTAAACTTTGTGATAAACCTTTAAAGCATACACTTGAACACTATATTATTGAATGTGACATTGTCAAAGACTTCAGGCCACCTGGATTATTGTATCATGAACTTTGTAATCACTATATTGAATCAGGGGTGCTTGAGGACATTCTTGCTGTTTATTGCAGATATTGCAGGAGTCGTAGACCCTCAGCAGTTTGGCAATATGAAAACTTCCTCCACCACTCACTGTCTTGTCAGCTTTCTCGATTACATATACTACCATCTCGCGAAACGAAACACGTCTGCAGCTGTCGCCTTCATTGATTTCACTAAAGCATTCGACCTAGTCGACCACAATATAATCATCAACAAAGCTATTGACCTCGGGCTTCGGAGAAGTCTTATACCATGGCTTACAGACTTCCTCAGTGACCGACGCCAAGATGTGCGCTTCCGAGGGGCTGTCTCCACCTTTCAGTCACTCACCTGTGGCGTCCCCCAAGGCACCAAGATGGGACCACTCTGCTTCCTTATGCTCATCAATGATGCCCAAAGAGAAACCCCTGCTCGCTGGAAATATGTCGACGACTCCACCATTGGGATCAACGTCAACAATTCTGCTCCCGACTATACCGCCCTTCAGGATTTATT
>NW_024720811.1:0-20364 GCF_018991925.1 Homarus americanus | reverse complement strand
CTATCGCGACTCCAAAAACTATTATATTGCTCCTGCGCTGGAAACGTTCCCGTTGTTCCTCCTCTCCGTAACGTCGTTAATAAATGAAGAACCATTATGATTAGTTCTCACTTCCGTTGTGTTGACTAAAACAGTGTTATAAATGTCTTGGTATTATGCAGTAGTACGGTGAGTCATATATATATAATACCTATCCTATATTTCTCCTCTGTGAAGTATTTATATCTTAGTCCTCCCTAACCCGCCTCCCGGCTTAGTCTCCCCTTGGTGTAGGTCTTGCTAGACTAACCACAAACCGTTAGTCCTGTACTCCCCCTCTCCCCAAACGTAAACAATTACCTCCCTCACTCTCTCCACCTCTCACGAGTGTAAGTAAAAGAAAGAAAAAGAATAAGTAAATAAATAAATATACTGTAAAGGATTAAAAAGACAATATAAGAGTAAGTTGTTACATAAAATATGATACATTAAAATTAGGGACATATGACCTTTTATAATTTGTTATAATCTATAAAAATCAGAGACGGCCACCTCAGTATTAAACCTTCTTCCTACCTGTCATTCTCAGTTCTTCAACACAAAAACTAAAACCCACCAGAGTAACTGCCACCTCTGCCACTGTGATAGATCATATCTGGACTAAAAACACTCCTAACAATCTTGCAAAGTGGAATTATTTATAACAATATCTCAGATCACTTCCCAGTTTTTGCCATGTATAAAAGCGCCACAAGATCTGAAAGGTCTAGTAAAGTAACAGTAAAATACAGAAATTACTGAACCGACAATATGCTCCTGTTCGAAAACAACTCAATGAATGCTAAGTGGGATCTTATCTTTGCCTCTGACAACCCCAACGTGAGCTGCCACTGCTTCACTTGCATTTCAATGCTTGCTTTGATAAATGCTTCCCCCTCAAGGCTAAGTTAGTAAAAAGTTTATGTATCTCCAAAACGTATTTTACAAGTGAAACCAAGGCAATGATAAAAGTATCCGAAATAGAGTAACCGAAGCAGTTAGAACAGTTAGCATCTGATAACAGTAAGATAACCTGGAGTATCATCAAATCTGTTCAGAACAGGAACACTCAACCTACGGCTCCCCACTCGGCTTTTGAAATAAATGATGCAGTTGTAACGGAACACTCCCTCATTACCAGACACTTCAATAATTATTCGATGAGGAATTTAGAGCTTACCCGCAAAACAGGCAGTAAAATGAGTTGTTCTTATCCCTTGTCACGGCAGATGAGTTATTGACCATCATGAAAATGTCCAAAGATGCAGCAACAGGTGCTGATAATATACCAATGAGCATAATTAAGAAAGTAGCCCAGTTATTACTACCAGTTCTCTTATACATTTGTAATTCCTCCTTCACTAGTAGTGTCTTTCCTGATAAACTGAAAATTGCTAAAATTCACCCAGCGTATAAAAAATCTGGTGGTAAAGCTCCGCCCAGCCTTAATTAAAATACTGGAGAAACTAGCATGCAGTAAACTAAATTCCTTCTGCAGTGTAAATATCAGCCTTACAGATTCTCATTTAGGATTTAGAGCTAGAAGGTCAACTTAGAGTGCCCTGCTGTCCCTTACTAATGCCATCTCAACCACCTTTGATAACAGTCCGTTCACAGTTGGAATATTCACGGACCTCTTTAAAACTTTTGATACTATCGACCTACCATCCTCCAGTCAAGAGTGAACATTACGGCGTTAGGGGCCTGTCCCACAATTGATTTACCTTGTATCTGTCTTACAGGAAGAAGTATGTCTGCTATAATAATAAACATCAATCTGACTTCTCACCTATTTTGTATTGGGTCCTTCAAGGCTCCATTCTCGGTCTTGCACTGTACTGTTCTTGTTGTACATAAATGATATACTGTAGTCCACTCCAGCACACTCGTAAAATACAACTTACTTGCAGACGAAAGTAATTCCTATTCATTTCACTCAGACGTACATTCCATGTTGAGAACTATGAACTGCAAATTGTCTAAAGTTAGGAACTGGGTAATATTTAATAAAGTGACCTTATAACTCGGAAAAATCCACTACATAATCATTCACAGAAGTAAATTCATAACTCCCGATTTGGACCCCCTGTACCTTGGTAATACAGTTCTCATACGTGAACAAAATATTAAATTCCTTGGGGTTATTGTTGATGATAAACTAATATGGAAACACCACACACAAGCCATTGACAATAAAGTCAATAGACAGTGCGGTATCATGTATCACACTCGACAGTCAATCACTCTCACAGCAATGAAAGAAATCTATCATGATTTTGTTTACCAACACCTGATACACTGTCACACACTATGGGGGCCTCTGGCTTCACTAAAAGACAATTCCTGGTGATTGTACAGAATGGAGTTGCGCGGTCCTGCTTGAAAAAAAAATTGATCATACTGTACTAACGAAAAACTTTCTAAAGTGAAAATGTTGAAATTCGATAATACTAAAACTTATTGCTGCTTTCAATTTGTTTATAAATTAGGCATTACTTGATTGAGAATAATTATTTCCATGCGCTCCTCTCAGTCCCAGACCCCACCCATCCGAACAAAGACTACTCTCCCTTCCTTTAAATCGTCACTTAAAAATTATCTATTGTCTAATTATTAATATTTTTTTAACAACTACTTTATACTCTTAATTTTATTGTACCGCCAAATTATTATGTCATATATTGTCACGTAGATAGAAATTACAATTACAATAATTACATATTTGGCGCCAAGACATGATCCTGACTGTCTGTCTTCTTGTTTCTCCTTAATACAACTCATGTTGAATTGTTTCCCTCACTTATCAGATAAATGTACTGTATATTAACTACCCTGTAAAATATATATTTTCTTATTATATAAAAGTAAAAGAACAATCAAATAAAACAAAAATAAATAAAGAAGTAATAATTGTGGTACCATTTCCATATGCGCTTTTTAACACCATGTTACGTCTACTATTCCAAATGTTAACAAATGTTACGTAATAATTCCTTGAGATAAATGTGCAACAGTTAAGAGGTGCCACTAAGAGAGCTCAGGCTCTCAGTTGGCTCAGCCATGTCAATATTATTATTATTATCTACTTTTTATCTGTATTTTTCTTGCTTCAATACTAATATCAATACCAATATCACTTCTCTACTATACAGTATTAGTTAATTGCTGTCATATACATTACTTAACTTTGTATGGTCAGATTAGAAGTGGAGCGTTGAAGAAGAGCGGTGGTGAGGGATGGCTGATGGGCAGTATACACCTCCATGTTGCTGGCTGATGGCTAGTAAAGACCTTCATATTATTGACTGGTGGCTAGTATGCACCCCCATGTTACTGGTATACACCTCCATGTTGCTGGCTGATGGCTAGTAAAGACCTTCATATTATTGACTGGTGGCTAGTATGCACCCCCATGTTACTGGTATACACCTCCATGTTGCTGGCTGATGGCTAGTAAAGACCTTCATATTATTGACTGGTGGGTAGTATACTGTAGGGGTATCGAAATATTAATGTTGTCTCGCACTCAGGATGGAAGGAAACTCTAATGTGGTTTTCTTATATAATATAAGTTATATGATAGACAGTCTGGTGCTGGAGGTCCGTGTGGTGAGGGGCTGGTCAGTAGAGACGTTCGGTGAGTGGCTTGTTGAAGGAGGTAGATGTGCAGGAGCTTCGTTAGAGAAGATGTTGCCTGTTGCTGGCCTCCTGGTTGAATGAATGCTGGACAGCTAGGAGCTTGCTGGAGGAGGTGTTGCGTGTTCAGGAAGATGGGCCAGAATGAGAGTTGGTTGGTGAGGAAGCTCAGGGAAGGACAGCTGGTGGGTCGCCATGCTCGCCGGCGGGAGCGAGGACCGCCAGGCAGGCGAGGAGATGCGAGGGGCAGCCAGGCAGCGGCGGAGGAGGAGGTGTTGCTTGTTCAAGAAGAATGGTCAGAATAAATCTCAATGGAGAGACAGAGCTTATATACCCCGCAGCAGCCGCCATGAGTCATGTTGGGAAAACCCGAGAAGTCGCCGGTGAATAGTTTCGTTGCTAAGATACGGTAACATCTGGTTGGTTGCTAGGGAAGGCGGCACATTGGAATGCGATACGCAGTTTGTAGGGGAGACGTCCACTACAATACACCCCCATGTTACTGGTATACACCTCCATATTGTTGGCTGATGGCTAGTAAAGACCTTCATATTATTGACTGGTGGCTTGTATGCACCTCCACATACGGGTACAATCAGCGTTGTCAATGCACCCTCTCTGTGTGGTGTGAACCCCTGGAGTATCAACTCTTAAATCCGATGCATTCACGAGCGAGGGAGAGAGGGGGACGGGGGGGGGGTAATGGGGGGTTATAGGGGGTTGAGGAGGGTTAGGGTGTAGGGGAGCTAAAGGGGTGGGGAGAATTAAGCAGTTACCCGTGCAGTTACAACGCAGGGTATATTAAGCAAGGAAACAGATACATAGAATGTGTTACCTCACATTATGGTGGTATTCCCAGCTTGTGGTACAGGTGTGAACCATTTATGCATATTTACTGTCCAGAATTTGCAAGATCATTAGCCACCATGTCTTTTCCTCCTCTTGCTGAAACCTAAGTAACTGTCACTTACTCCCTGGGTGATAGGGGGATGGGTTGGGTTCTCTACATATGGTGTCAGTTTACCACGGGGTTGTATTTATGTCCCAATGAATTGCGGATGTATTATAATTTAATTGCATAAGCATTGTCCTAGTAATAGTGTAATGGACATAATTATTTCACATAACAAAACCATGAAAATAATACACCTGTACTTCGTGTTTGTTTTTCTTAATTTCAATACAGATTGCTATCTCTGTTGTTTACTGGACGGTGAGGTGAGGTCAGGTCAGGTATACTGTGTTTAGTAGGTAATCCTCATTATGTGAATGCAGATACTATAATTTCTGGTGTTTGTTTAAGTTGGGAGACATCAGTGACATGTTCAGTATTGTAGTGATAGAAAACACTGTTTATTAACTTTTGGCAATACCTGAGGCATAACGATGTGTCCCAATGTATGGGGAGAAATAATATTTATAAGAGTTTTTTGTATGCTAGAATACAATATTATATCATCTGATAGATTAAATGATATGGTGGTATTGATAAGAGACGATGCGTTGGCGTCATATAAGTGAAATATGGTTAAATGGTAAATGGAGAAAATAGGACCAATATGGCTGGTCAGTCTAAGGATATTGTTTCAGAATCTGTGGCGTTATGGTAATTATGAGTAGGTTGGGTTAATCATATTGAGGTAGATTCTAAGTGTTATTTTAAACTCACCTTCAAAACAACGTAATATTAGTTATCTGTTACCTTATAAACTACTACAAAGTTCCATATCTGTATATATAACTCATGACGGCCCTAAGCTAAGATGTGACCATTCCCGCAGTGATCACCACCACCACAAACCACTCACGATAAAGCCTAACACTATCCACGCTATTTTTGACGTTCTTTTCGGTTTCTTACTCCTATTATTACAGGGAAACTTTGAAATTTGCACAATAAATATATAACATCCATAAAATAATTTGTATAAGCACGTATGAAAAGGCATTTGTAAAAGAACTGTTCGTGTTTGAAAATCTATGCTACTAGCTAAGACATGGTAGAAATTTGAGGGAACAATCCTCCGCACATGGTATTAGAACCACACATACCCCTACGGCTTTACCAAACCTAACCTAACTTATCCTTACCTAACCTAACCTAACCTAACCCCTTGATCGCGTTCTGGCAACATAACTATTCCCACACCGAGTTGTGGACAAAAACTTGGTACCCACAAAGGGATACTATAATTATTTCGTGTTCTGGAATGTTTGAGACCTTCCATAACACGCTGTGGCTGTTTTGGAGGAGCCCAAAACATCTCAGGTATTGTGAAAAGTTAACAAATCGTATTTTATATCCGCATAATACAACGTATCATTGGTGTTTCCCAACTTAAACAAACACCAGAAATTATAAAGTATCTGCAATCACATGATGAGGATTGCTTACTAAACACGGTGCACCGGTAACCTAAACTACGCCAGGCGCTGACACCCACTCTATCCTCTTCTCCCGACGTCACATCATCTTACGGTCCACTAGACTAAAAAACAAAACAAAAAACGAAATACGTGGTATTGTTATTTATAACAATTGTGTTTGACAATTTCTTGGATATGTTTGTATTCTTCATTACACTATTACTATGACAGTGCTTCTGTAATTAAATTACAATGCATCCGTTATTCATCGGGTCATAAATGCAACCCGTCGTAAACGGACATCATAATTATTTAGATACCCAAGCCCCATCAGGAGGAGGGAAGGACATGGAGGGATACAGCATGTGTGTACTACTTGTTGTATTATCACAGTGGCCAATGATCTTGTAAATTCTGGATAGTAAATATGTATAAATGGTTCAGATCCTGCAACACAAGCTTGGAATACCACCCTAATGTGCGGTAACACTTTCTACTCATACTTCGTATTTTGTCGTTACTTAATATATCATGTGATATATTTACACAGGTAACTGCTTAACGCTCCCCACCCCTCTAACCCCCCTACACTTTCGCCCTCTTCAAGCCCCGTATTACCCCGCCACCCACTCACACACCAGCTCCAGCCCTCCCCTGGCATCCTTCTCTCTCTCGTTCGTGAATGCTTCTGATTCAAGAGTTGATACTTCCGAGATTCATAGCACACAGATAGGGTACATTGACAACGCTGATTGTACCAGTTGAATGTGGAAGACGTTGTATCGGGCTGATGGCTAATATGTAACTTTAATACAAAGACAGCCATGACTATACCACTAGCGTCTATAGTTCATGTATTGAAATTTCTATGGTCGAGGTCACCTGGGTCGAGTACAGTGCATTATCTAGATAATTCTTCAGTCTACGTCAGCTTTTTGTTCTTCAATGATTTTTGTTTTCTTTGATCTTTCATGTGTAAAAACCTACAGCTCATTTACCTTTGATCATGTATTTTTCTTCTACCACTTTTTATTATTTACTGAAAGTCTCTCTCTCTCTCTCTCTCTCTCTCTCTCTTTCTTTGAAGAAAAATTCTACGATTGCAAAAACTTTGCTCCAATGGACACACAACACAATATAAAACTGACGTACCAAATTAATAGGAAGACTAAGAATAAAACTTGGAGGCTTGAGTAAGATATAAATTGCCGAGGGGAGCATTTTCCTGGACTTTCCTGCTCACTGATGACTCTCCAGATTCCCGTAAACATGTCGCGGCTCTCCTTAACTTTGGCAGCTGGAAAATATTGGAAGTTAATCGTAACACTGTACGTTGGCTGAGGTAGAGACTCTGTGTTTACCTAACTGACGATAATGTTAAAAAAATATTTATTTATTGTTTTTGTTGGCAGTATACGTAATTATTACCTATGTTTACTACCTCTGGTTTTTACTGTCTCTTGCGTGTACTGTTGTAATAGGCCCCTGTCTCATCAACAGAACGTATTATATAAATGGGTCAATACATCTGATATTATATTCAGACTCACCCCCTGTAACTTTCCACTGTCTATGAGTAAGACATGCGATGGACACGTGAGCGGGCAACTCACCCAAGAGGGCGAGACCCATAGCTCAGCATTTCTGTAAGCACGCACTGCGATGCCCCTAAGCTTCAGTAGCTCACCTCAACTCATATCGTAAGGACGTGACCTAACGTTTATCATACATAAACTCCGTCCCTTTCTCATTCACTCCTAGACAGTGAGACTTACGGTTGATATACACTCAGGCATTATATATACAACCTTTTATAATAAAACAAAGGAACTACCGTTTGGGTTTCGTTACTTAAAACCCAAATATAAATATGTGTGAACGGACTGGTTAATTGGACAAGCAGCTGATTCATATAGGTGGCAAGCGGTGTGTACGGATTCTTAAAACTGGTAGTCGTATCATCCGTCTGTGTTTTGTGAAAAACAAGAAACCACACAGCAGTGACGCGTTACATAATCCGAGTGTTTAAAACTATATCCCAGATTGAGACGATATGTAGTGAGCGCTCCTTATCTCTGCCACATACAAATACGTGCAGAATTCGTAATATACATATAGCCTATTACAGCCTGTTGGTACATATCCAGATTGAGCCGGTTGAGATAGACTCCACTCAGCATTCCCTAGACATTACAGTGTTGCAGTGTTGAAAAAAAAAGTTTCGTAGCCTGGTCTTCAATTGGTATTTCACTAACAGCTGGGCAGTATTGTTGTGTCGTCAGCGCGAATTACGAATTCCGGTGTCATCATACAGATCTCCATATATAGGTGGACTGTGAAGACTTGGCATACGGCAGTTTCGCCAGCGAACCAGCAACCACCAGTGTGATAACCAATCATAAGCAGTTTTCTGATCGCCGGAGGAGGAACTCACCTAATTCAAGTGGACTCGTCTCTCACCAAAGCAGAAGCGTCTTCTCGTTGCCAAGGAAACCAGCAGCAGTGCACGCATCCTAGGAAGAGGCCCCGCCCACACTCCACCCACCACTCCACTCAGAACTTTTGAAGGATCACATTTTCTATACAGACGTACTACTCTGTATAAATAGGTATTTAAATTACATAATTCTACACACATGAACACGTTCGAGAGATATCTTCACACCTATAGGTTCGTCGGATAGGATTATTTCAATGATAAAGTGTCGAATGTAAGATTAATGTATTGAAATCCTATAATTTACAGTAGTTTGTAAGTGTCTGTCTTCTTATTGATAGTTTAATAATTAACTACAATTCATATTCATTTGTCTTGTAAATGAGAGGCAAGTGATCTACTTACTGTTAAGTATTCATTGACCCAAGGGGGCTAATAGATAATTTCTAAGTTTCCCATGTCTAATGTAGATGAAATCGAATGCCTAGCGCAACTGTTTGCTGATAACCAACTCATCGATGATCAAGCCCAGACTGACATAGATTTTGAGTATGGAACACAGTTAAATGAGTCGGTAGGAAGTAGTGAGAAAGTTATTGACGAATCATTTGACGACTTAAACCGTCGTACCCTACGGTCTGGTAATCACTATAGTACCTCACCTAAGTATACTAAAGCAGTTACCCCTGTTACAGGTGATAGTGTGTCTGTTGCTAAATCGGTAACAACATTATTAACCCAGCCTTCTGTTAAGAGTAAGAATACTAACTTGCTTAATACTAACACTACAATGGCATTCTCTAACCCTCACACCAGTACTACTACCACACCTAAAGCTGATAATGTTATTAATATCATGCAGCGCGGCGATTATGTTCGAAATTTCACGGGACAAGACGATTATAGGGTCGCACATTTTATTCGTGAATGTGAAGATAGCATGCGCAATAGTCACATAACGACTGACGAAGAAAAGAAAGCATATGTACGTTCCCATATAACGCAGGGTTCCTATGCAGGCAGTCGTTTAAATGCGTTTGGTTTACAAAGCCCTGACTATGAAAAGTTCAAGCGAACGCTAATTGGGATTTTTGGGGGTAGGTCACAGCCTCACTCCCAGACTCCTTATGCGACACACTTAGCTCCGATCGCTCCTCCCCGCCTAACATATAAACAGAAAACATCGTTACGGTGCGCACATTGTAATAAACGTGGCCACGTAATGGAAGATTGTTTTCAGCTCCGAGGAAATAGTGCAAATTTTAAGGCCACACCCGGTGCAAAGCCATTCTCAAGGTCAAACAGTGAGGGAGCCAAAGCAGCACCTCCTACCCAGAATGCGCGCAAATGGTGCGCTCTTCACAAATCGACATCTCATAGTTCACATGAGTGCGATATACTAATAAAGGCTAGGGGAGTGGACCTAAGTGAAACGGAGGTGTTGTATAGGCGCAAGCAGAAACGTCCCCAGGACAAGTCATCGGGGGAAGATCAGCGCACACCACAGCACGGAGAGGGATAGATAGAGTAATTCCCACCCCTCCTCACAGCACTTCTATAGCGGCCTCATTTATAGCGGCGCTTAGAAAAGTGGAAGTGTTGTCAGTGCCGGTGAGAGTGGATAATACCAGATTGGCTCTTGATATAGACACAGGTGCTTGCGCTAATGTATTGGCCTTGACATCATATCACGAGTTACAACGTAAATTCCCTCACCGCAAATTCAAATGGAGGCCTAGTAACGCTGAGCTCGAAGGAATTTCAGGTACTCAGCTGAGCATCAAAGGAATGGTGACGTTACCACTCAGATTCTCAAGACGTGGTTCTCCCTTCTACGCGGACTTTTATATAGTTCAGCAGTTCAATTTGCCAGCTGACGGGTTACTTGGTCTACCAACTCTTCGAAAGAACATGATAGATGTTCATCCACATAATAATAGTGTTACGCTTAAAGGTGTTTCCTACACAGCAATGAGTCATTCTGAACCTATGCTCACCGCAAGGACGAAAGTGTTGTCTACCAATCCTATTAAGAGGAAGGCGGATCATGTGTCAGAGATATCTCTCGACCTCAACCACACACCTTCCCAGCATGATTACAGCAGCAAGAGTTGGAAGATAGTACCTGCAATTTTGAAGAGTACTCTCCATTACCAGAATGAGGAATTCACCAACGCAACAATCCTGTGAGCTGAAGTGAACATTAGTTTCTGCAAATTATTTGTTCACTGCCCAGGGTGTGATAGGACGTGACTGCTCATCAATCAACATCCTGTCAACAAAATTCTTTCGTATGGCGTGAACAACCCCCAGTTACCAGCACCCAGCACCCACCCTAGTGATGATGACACATCCGGTCTGAGAGATGGTCTCTGCATTCTGAGGTATGGTGTTGTGGTTGACGTTGTGTGACCATTAGCGGCGGTTTGCTGTACTCAGGATTTTTTGTGAACATTGACCCAGTCACCGGACCTTGGAATCAGCTGTGTCTACTGTGGGACACACACACACAAGTCTACGGGATTGCGGCAGCAATTTCACATTATCAAGAAATTAAATAACGGATGTTATTTGTGTGATTTTCTAGTATATCACAACAATGTCGAAGTGCAACCAAATAAATTCCTAATTCGAGGTATTGTTGCGAATTGCCAACAGACTCGACTGGCCAGGATAGATCAAATAGCACCACATGTTAAGGTGATCGATCATCCACAGGGCAAGACACGCCTGTTAGAGCTGCTTGCCGACTACAGAAATATAGTAGCCTTGCCAGGGGAAACGCTAGGTCAGACAGATTTAACATCCCATCATATAGCGTTAAAGGAAGGAACCAACCCTATTTACGTACCAGCTTATAGACTACCTCATAGCCAGCGCGCTGTAGTGCAAGATATGGTACAGGGTATGTTAGATGAGAATGTCATTAGACACTCAAAATCCCCCTTTAATAGCCCATTATTCCTCGTCCCGAAAAAGGATGGTGGATGGCGCCCTGTCATAGATTTCAGGCGCGTAAATGATCGAACAATCCCTGATAGGTACCCAATGCCTATCTTGAGCGACATATTGCAATCCTTAGGCAAGGATAATGCGGTATTTAGCAACTTAGATTTGCTTAGTGGGTATTGGCAAATACCACTCGATGAAAAATCACGAGAAATCACGGCATTTAGCACGCCTCTAGGCCACTTTGAGTTTCTACGAATGCCATTTGGTCTCAGAAATGCCCCACTAACATTTCAATGAATGATCAACACCCTGTTTGCCGGACTAATTGGTAACACAGTCTGCGCTTATTTGGATGATCTAAAGTAGTCAGTAAGGACGTCGATTCCCATCTGATAAAACTGCGTGAAGTTTTGGCCAAACTTTCCACAGCAGGCTTCAAAATAAAACTCTCAAAGTGCGAGTTTTTAAAATCCAGAATCCATTTCCTTGGTCATGTAGTTGACGGTGAGGGTATACACACAGTTAATGATAAAGTCAAAGCTGTATCTCAGTTCCCGCGTCCTACCTCAAATGATCATGTGCGTAGCCTTCTCGGATTATCTGGTTATTATCGTTCCTTTATCAAGGACTATGCAACATTAGCATCGCCCCTAACGAGGTTGCTCAAAAAAGATGCAGTGTTTATATAGGATGCTGAACACGAGGAAAGTTTTACGGCATTGAAGACAGCGCTAACCAATGCCCCGGTTCTAGCATTCCCAGACTACACTCAACCTTTCACTCTCTGTACTGACGCTCCCGGAATTGGAGTCGGAGCAGTGCTCATGCAAGAGGACACGCGTGGGAAGTTTAGAGTGATAGCATTTGCAAGTCGCAAACTAATCGATGCTGAAACACGTTATTCGGTGACGCATTTAGAAACGTTAGCCGTTGTGTGGGCACTTAAGAAGTTCAAAGACATTATCTTTGGCTACAAGATAACTGTTTTTACTGATCATGCGGCAGTCACCGAACTGTTCCATGGCAGAAACTTATCAGGCAGATTAGCACGCTGGTATCTGACAATTCAAGAGTTTGACCCCGAATTTAGGTATTTACCTGGGAGGGCGAATGTTGTCGCCGACGCTCTGTCAAGAAATATAGCACCAGTTATGCCTGTATCAACATTCACTCTTTCGCAGCTGGAAGATGAGCAACGACGCGACCCATATTGGTCAGCTGTTATTTTTGCTCTCGAATCGGGCGAGGATGTTAAACTCCCCAAGTTATTTCTTCCCTTAAGTCAGTTTGAATTACGACATAACATACTCAATAGGACGAGAAAATCTCCTGAGGGTAATGTGTCTCAAATAGTCGTACCTGACACGTTGGCAAAGCAGTAATGACATTGTTCCACGATGTCCCACAAGCAGGTCACCAAGGTCGTGATAAATGCTTAGCGGATTTACGAAAGAAGTATTTCTGGAACACTATGAAGAAAGACATAGAATTACACATAGCTAATTGTTTGGCATGTGCTCAACATAAAGGATCAACAGGATCACCTGCCCCGATTCTACAATATCCTACACCAGACCGTCCGTTTGACACAGTCGCTGTTGACTTGTTACAACTCCCAATGAGTCATCAGGGATCAGGATACGTCTTAGTGTGTGTGGATCATTTTTCCAGGTTCGTGGTCTTGGTCCCACTAAAAAGCAAAACGGCCGAAGCAGTAGCCTATGCATTAGTGATGAATCTCATATGTCCATATACTACGCCTAAAGTTCTACTCTCTGATAATGGAACAGAGTTCAAGAATGAGCTAATAGAGCATATATGTTTACAATATGGAATTAAACAAACTTTTGTGACAGCTTATCATCCACAGGCTAATGGCCTTGTTGAAAGAACCAATCGTAAAATCCTAGAAATACTGCGTCCAATTGTTAGTGGTTTTCAATACGCATGGGAGGATTGGTTACCGCAGGTTGCAGCGTCGATAAATGGGTTAGTTAATAGCTCTACGGGCAAAACACCCTACTATATTGTCTATGGTACAGATAAACGTCTGCCTTACGACATACTTACAGAGGCGCCATACCCGGTATATAATACGGATGATTTTGCGGCAAAACAAATTCATGTCTTTACAGAAATTCACAACCAAGTACGATCACAGCTAGCGGCGTCACGCGCCGAAATGATCATCAAACAACATAAACATGCAAAACCTATCGCACTGAACGTTGGGGACGCTGTTATGTTACAGGAACCTGAAAGGAACTCCAAACTTTCGGCGAAATTTTCTGGTCCATTCCGCATAATCTCAAAAGAAGCAGGCAACAAATTCAAAATATGGAAGCCTAATGCACAGATCGCAGATGTCGTGCACGCGGATCGTCTGAAGAAGACCCAGATAAATGTCTTACCTCCAGTTGATGATAATGTGATTGATACATCCTTACAGACTGTTCAGAAGCAAAATGTCCCAAATGACTATTGTATGAAACTACGTTCTGCGAGTAGAAGTTAACTCGTACTTTCGCGTCAGATGGAAAACGTCGACGGCCAACTACAATCAGCATTGGACATTCTTCATGGTCTCAGCACAGCTTCGATGAATTCGACAATAGTTTCATGGACGTTGTCGTTCAAGCTGTATCTCAACAGAATCGTGTTATTTCTCAAACCTTTCACGCGATTACTGCTCTAGAATCAAAGGTTAATGCAATCATAATGGAGTCTAACCAAGTTTCGAGGATTGTTACTAGGTTACAGAAAGCAATCCCGACGTTAGAATGGCTCCTTTACTTCACAGAATATTTGCATGCTGCTGAAATTTCAGTTCATAAAATTGTAACCTCTAAAAATGAACTAATAGACAGCATTGTAGATGCCGGGATAGGACGTGTGGACGCGAAGCTTGTGCCTGTGCAGACGCTTCTTGAAGCTTTAAAAATAGCCAAGTTGCAGTATCATTTAACTCCTATTTTCAATGACAATGAGGTTCACTATTATTACCCGCTGTTGGAGTCAACCCTCACGCACAATGCAATTCTGATCCACATTCCTATGCGAGGGCAACATGAGTTTAATGCATGGCATTTAGAACCCTTCCCCTGGTTTGTGAACGACACACTGTATACCCTAGATAGGCCTAAAGAACTTTTCTTAGTAGATGAAGAATATTCATTGTTATCAATAGAGGATTCTGAGGTACTGTCACGGTGTAAGTCGTCTTATCTACACCTACACGTATGTCCAGCCTACATGTTTGCATTTATTCCTGCTGCAGAGGGAATATGTGAATTGGCAGTCATACAACCAAATGTACGCACAGCGTTAGCGCAATGCAGTTATAGGCCAGTTAGTCTAAAGACTGTGTTCCACGCTCACCTTCACAATGTGCAGTATTTGTTCTTTCCAAATCTCACTACTGTAATTTTAAAATGCCAAAATGGTGTTAAGCAGCTAGTTGTGAAAGGGCATTACAAGGCTCCTGATTACTGTGAAATCACTTGTAGTACATTACGGACCTTGCCTACTCATCAGCATTTTGCGTTAAATCGAAAACTCAAGTCTGCTTTAATTCCACTTCCTATAATGAATTTCACTATCAAGGATATTCAAATAGTATCAGAGAAATTAAAAGTTTTAGCTTTCTTGAACGAGACACATTTTGCTGATTTGAATAATAACTTGCCATTTTACCTGTCACGGGAATTTGCACTACCAAGTCTTACGATTCCCTCTATTCTGTTAATTCTGGCAATAATGTTCCTGTTCTGTTATTACCGGGCAGTATCATCCAAATTCAACATTGTTCATAACATACTAACCCGTACGACACAAAAGTCTAGGTCCCCTGTAGTAGAGAATACCCCTACAGTAATATCCCCAGCTTAGTGTCTACATATCTGTTTATAACATGGTTAGGGTTGTCTAGGATGTACTGTACTCTGTGAGTTATTTAGGCCTCACGGAGCTCGGCTGGTAGGTGACCGAGCGATGTAATAGGCCCCTGTCTCATCAACAGAACTTATTATATAAATGGGTCAATACATCTGATATTATATTCAGATTCACCCCCTGTAACTTTCCACTGTCTATGAGTAAGACATGAGATGGACACGTGAGCGGGCAACTCACCCAAGAGGGCGAGACCCATAGCTCAGCATTTCTGTAAGCACGCACTGCGATGCCCCTAAGCTTCAGTAGCTCACCTCAACTCATATCGTAAGGATGTGACCTAACGTTTATCATACATAAACTCCGTCCCTTTCTCATTCACTCCTAGACAGTGAGACTTATGGTTGATATACACTCAGGAATTATATATACAACCTTTTATAATAAAACAAAGGAACTACCGTTTGGGTTTCGTTACTTGAAACCCAAATATAAATATGTGTGAACGGACTGGTTAATTGGACAAGCAGCCGATTCACTGTCGCATGTGTTTACTCGCTCTTATATTTACTGTATCATGTGTTTAATGTCTCCTGTGTTTACTGTCATTTGCGTTTGTCACATGTCGGCACACACAGCTGTCTATGATTGGCTAATTAGGTGTTACCAGAGAACGACCAACGTCAATAAAGGTGGTTTACTGCCTGTATTTTTTTTTTAGGGGATTAGCCCACCCGGGCATAGGTCACTGACCCACATCGGGGCCTGGGGGGCGAAAATTTAATAATAATAATAATAATAATAATAATAATAATAATAATAATAATAATAATAATAATAATACAGTAATTCATAGTAAATAAAATTGATAATAAAAAGTAAAATAAAATAATAATAACAATAATAATAATAATAACACTGTAATAATGATAATAAAGAAAAAAATCAATAGTGAGAAATGCTATATGTACAGTATGTTGTGTTGTCAATAGTAAGAGAAACAATTGAGACCCTGCAATTGTGTGTAAATGGGGCAGAAAGACAGACCACAACCTGGGACTTGGTCACAATATTTGTAATGCCATATCGCAGCAGGGTCTACCATTAGACAACACATTATGCTTCCAATATCTGCCCAGGCTCTAGTAGCTCCCTATTTGGTAGCTGCGTGCTACCTACTATAAGTTTTCTTATGTTTTTATTTACGATATGTTTTTTTTTAAATCAGAGTTATTTAGTTTTGGTTGTTAAAACATTATGTAAGAGCCATATTCTGTTTTATAGGGTATAAGGTGTAAAACTTTTAATGTATTGTATTAGGATTAGTTGGCCAATGAGCCATATTCGTGTGGTGGTGATGATGGTCACGGCAGAGCCACCGACTGAACCGGACAGCACGGAGAACGAGGAACTCCAGGCCTGGTATACACACGCCGACGTGGGGTATAAGATAGCCGCCGAGTTGTGCGTTAAGTAATTGGAGATATTTGGACATAATAACCTGCTCTGAGAATGTAAGTAGTGTATTGTCTCTTGGGTTTACTGACTCATGTGTTTACTGTCTCTTGGGTTTATTGACTCCAGTGTTTACTGTCTCTTGGGTTTATTGACTCCTGTGTTTACTGTCTCTTGTGTTTCCTGTCTCTTGTGTTTACTGTCTCTTGGGTTTATTGACTCCAGTGTTTACTGTCTTTTGTGTTTACTGTCTCTTGTGTTTACTGTCTCTTGTGTTTACTGTCTCTTGGGTTTACAGACTCCTGTGTTTACTGTCTCTTGGGTTTACTGACTCCTGTGTTTACTGTCTCTTGGGTTTATGACTCCTGTGTTTACTGTCTCTTGGGTTTACTGTCTCACTGTCTCTTGTTTACTGTCTCTTGGGTTTATTGACTCCAGTGTTTACTGTCTTGTGTTTACTGTCTCTTGGTTTACTGTCTCTTGTGTTTACTGTCTCTTGGGTTTACAGACTCCTGTGTTTACTGTCTCTTGGGTTTACTGACTCTGTGTTTACTGTCTCTTGGGTTTACTGACTCCTGTGTTTACTGTCTCTTGGGTTTACTGTCTCTTGGGTTTATTGACTCCAGTGTTTACTGTCTTTTGTGTTTACTGTCTCTTGTGTTTACTGTCTCTTGTGTTTACTGTCTCTTGGGTTTACAGACTCCTGTGTTTACTGTCTCTTGGGTTTACTGACTCCTGTGTTTACTGTCTCTTGGGTTTATTGACTCCTGTGTTTACTGTCTCTTGGGTTTACTGACTCATGTGTTTACTCTCTTGGGTTTATTGACTACTGTCTCTTGGGTTTACTGACTCCTGTATTTACTGTCTCTTGGGTTTACTGACTCTTGTGTTTACTGTCTCTTGGGTTTATTGACTCCTGTGTTTACTGTCTCTTGGGTTTATTGACTCCTGTGTTTACTGTCTCTTCGGTTTACTGACTCCTGTGTTTACTGTCTCTTGGGTTTATTGATTCCTGTGTTTAGTGTGTCTTGGGTTTACTGACTCCTGTGTTTACTGTCTCTTGGGTTTATTGACTCCTGTGTTTACTGTGTTTACTGTCTCTGGGTTTACTGACTCCTGTGTTTACTGTCTCTTGGGTTTACTGACTCTTGTGTTTACTGTCTCTTGGGTTTATTGACTCCTGTGTTTACTGTCTCTTGGGTTTATTGACTCCTGTGTTTACTGTCTCTTCGGTTTACTGACTCCTGTGTTTACTGTCTCTTGGGTTTATTGATTCCTGTGTTTAGTGTGTCTTGGGTTTACTGACTCCTGTGTTTACTGTCTCTTGGGTTTATTGACTCCTGTGTTTACTGTCTCTTGGGTTTACTGACTCCTGTGTTTACTGACTCTTGGGTTTACTGACTCCTGTGTTTACTGTCTCTTGGGTTTACTGACTCCTGTGTTTACTGTCTCTTGGGTTTACTGTCTCTTGGGTTTATTGACTCTTGGGTTTACTGTCTCTTGGGTTTACTGTCTCTTGGGTTTACTGTCTCTTGGGTTTTGTTTCCAGTGTTTACTGTCTCTTGGTTTATTGACTCCTGTGTTTACTGACTCTTGGGTTTATGACTCCTGTGTTTACTGTCTCTTGGGTTTACACTCCTGTGTTTACTGTCTCTTGGGTTTACTGTCTGTGTTTACTGTCTCTTGGGTTTATAGACTCCTGTGTTTTGGGTTTACCTTGTTTACTGTCTTGGTTTTGACTCCTGTGTTTACTGTCTCTTGGGTTTTGACTCCTGTGTTTTGTCTCTTGGGTTTACTGTCTCTTGTGTTTACTGTCTCTTGTGTTTACTGTCTCTTGTGTTTACTGTCTCTTGGGTTTACAGACTCCTGTGTTTACTGTCTCTTGGGTTTACTGACTCCTGTGTTTACTGTCTCTTGGTTTACTGACTCCTGTGTTTACTGTCTCTAGGGTTTATTGGTTCCTGTGTTTACTGTCTCTTGGGTTTATTGACTCCTGTGTTTACTGTCTCTTGGGTTTATGACTCCTGTGTTTACTGTCTCTTGGGTTTACTGTCTTTTGTGTTTACTGTCTCTTGGGTTTATTGACTCCTGTGTTTACTGTCTCTTGGGTTTTGTGACTCCTGTGTTTACTGTCTCTTGGGTTTACTGACTCCTGTATTTACTGTCTCTTGGTTTTACTGTCTCTTGGGTTTACTGTCTTTTGTGTTTACTGTCTCTTGGGTTTTGGAGCTCTTGTGTTTACTGTCTCTTGGGTTTATTGACTCCTGTGTTTACTGTCTCTTGGTTTTATGATTCCTGTGTTTACTGTCTCTTGGGTTTACTGACTCCTGTGTTTACTGTCTCTGGTTTATTGACTCCTGTGTTTACTGTCTCTTGGGTTTACTGTCTCTTGGGTTTTACTCCAGTGTTTACTGTCTCTTGGGTTTACTGACTCCTGTGTTTACTGTCTCTTGGGTTTACTGACTCTCCTGTGTTTACTGACTCTTGGGTTTACTGACTCTGTTTACTGTCTCTTGGGTTTACACTCCTGTGTTTACTGTCTCTTGGGTTTACTGTCTCTTGGGTTTATTGACTCCAGTGTTTACTGTCTCTTGGGTTTACTGACTCCTGTGTTTACTTCTCTTGGGTTTACTGACTCCTGTGTTTACTGTCTCTTGGGTTACTGCTCCTGTGTTTACTGACTCTTGGTTTACTGACTCCTGTGTTTACTGACTCTTGGGTTTACTGACTCCTGTGTTTACTGTCTCTTGGGTTTACACTCCTGTGTTTACTGACTCTTGGGTTTACTGACTCCTGTGTTTACTGTCTCTTGGTTTACTGTCTCTTGGGTTTTGTGACTCCAGTGTTTACTGTCTCTTGGGTTTATTGACTCCTGTGTTTACTGACTCTTGGGTTTACTGACTCCTGTGTTTACTGTCTCTTGGGTTTACTGACTCCTGTGTTTACTGACTCTTGGGTTTACTGACTCCTGTGTTTACTGTCTCTTGGGTTTACTGTCTCTTGGGTTTATTGACTCCAGTGTTTACTGTCTCTTGGGTTTACTGACTCCTGTGTTTCTGACTCTTGGGTTTACCTCCTGTGTTTACTGACTCTTGGGTTTATGACTCCTGTGTTTACTGTCTCTTGGGTTTACTGTCTCTTGGTTTATTGACTCCAGTGTTTTGTCTCTTGGGTTTATTGACTCCTGTGTTTACTCTCTGGTTTACTGTCTCTTGGGTTTACTGACTCCTGTGTTTACTGTCTCTTGGGTTTACTGACTCCTGTGTTTACTGTCTCTTGGGTTTACTGACTCCTGTGTTTACTGTCTCGTGGGTTTACTGACTCCTGTGTTTACTGACTCTTGGGTTTACTGACTCCTGTGTTTACTGTGTTACGGATACTAACTTATATTTGTATTTTTATTTCAAAATATAATTGCTTTCTTTACCTGTGTGTGTCTCGGGCCTTTTGGTTGAAACTCATGCCCAATAACGTAACAAATGACAATCTGTTTGTGTGTGAACTTTTCTAGTTATGTTTTACTGTAGGTTTAGTTATTGAATTGAATTGCAAGTTTATTTAGCGAAAAAACACAGATACGGAGTGGATAATAAAAAAAATATTAATAG